>NW_021604608.1:20572674-20616655 GCF_004785775.1 Grammomys surdaster
AAGTGGGTAGTACATATGGGGTACACATACTAGACAGAGCTGACTTCTGGCAAGCAGGTGGTATTATACAGGGTACACATGCTGGACGGGATGAATCCAAGTCCAGGAGGACCGAATGGGACTGTACAGGTTTCATTTTCCTACTCGTGTCAGTGCATACCTTAAACCTTGTAAACTTTTTATTTCTAGAATTTTCCGTTTAATACTTCAGGGCATGGTTGACCATAGGTGACTGAAACATTAGAAACTAGAACCAAAGATGGAGGTGGTAAGTGTTCTGTATTTTTTTTCTTTTGTTTTGCTAGTAATCCTTTGTTACTGTACGAGATGAGTGATACATATTGACTTTGCTTTCTTCTTATCATTCTTTTTCAATGAGTCTCACTGAGTATTCCAGGCTGACCTCAAATTCCATTTTCCTGCCTCTTCTAGACTGTTGGGTAGGCCTGTCCCACCACCATATCCAGATAACTTAGCATCATGGGAAAAAAAAGATTCTCCTAGGCTGAGAAACCCTGGCCTGAAAGTTTAGAGAAATCAAAGCACAGCCTTGATCAAACCTAAAACCAAATCTCTGACTGCCCTTCTTTAGTGTTCTCAAAACTATGGTGGGAACTGGGGATGTGGCTCAGTGGTTAAAGTGTCTGCCAGACAAGCAGGAGGATCCCTAGAACTCACATAAACACGAGGTGGGCATGGTGCCTATTGGAACTCATCCCAAGAATGGAGTCCTGCGCGCAAGGGGAATTCTGTCTGAGCGCTTATGAGAAAACTCCAAGAAAACAAGACAAGAGTCTGTGACCTCAGTTTCTTCAAAAGCATGAAATTGTTCTTGGAATTTGCTTTGGTGGTCCTCCCAGGTGTAGCAGACAGGAGTGGGATTACTTCAGCTGTTGTTTTTCATGTGCCTCTACAGAAAAACATGTTCTTGCCATATGTGGCTTACCTTGTGATTGAACACCTTACTCATGTGATTCTTCTTAACGCTTAGAGGACAAATTGACTGATGCTTTGAATAAATTGGCTATTGCATAACACTTTAGTCCCCCCCTCAGCTTTAGGTCCTGCTCTCCATCAACAAGAGGAGAAACACTACACGCCTTAATTCCAGCCTTGGAAGATGGAGAGAAGGAACCACAGCCTAGGCAAATCCACAATCTCTGTGTTTGATTGAGAGACCCTGCCTCAATTAATGAGGTGGAAGAACTGTCAAAGATGAGTCATGACATCAATCTTGGGCCACTACAGATACACACACCCATATGTGTGTCTATATATAAGCAAGCACACATACACAGACACACAGACACGTACACACACACACACACAATGAAAATAATTAACATTTAAAAATTTATTTGAGGGGGGATATTTGTGTTCATTGGTGCACGTGTGCTACCGTTCAATGGCACACATTGCTACACTGACTATGTTGAGATCAGATGACAGTATCAGCGAGCCTGATCTCTCCTCTTGATATGTGGTTTCCAAGGGTGGAACTCAGATCATCAGGCTGGGCACCAGGCATCTTAAACCACTGAACCATCTCACCAGCCACCATTTCTCTCCTCTTTAGGTAGTTTAGCCAATAGTACCCTTAGTTGCTTACACCTAGTATACCGGATTTTTCTTTCTGTCATTTCAAATCAAAATTATTCTATCTGGTACAGGACATGAATTCAGTACCAAGCCAAAGTCAGGTACATGAAGGAACAAAGATGGAGGAATGCTCCCACAGTGGAAAGGACCACAGAGTTCCAAGCACAGCATCAACCGCCACAGGAAGCTGAAGGAAAAAAAAAAAAAACCCATTCGAAGCCACATAATCAGATAACAGCTTTTCACAGCCCTCAATTAAATGGCCACCTTGAAGGATTTCCTTCCTCTCTATGGCCAGCCCAGGCACACACAGTATTGTCTCACCATTCCAATGACTGCCAATCTGTAGCCAAATGAATTTATCTACAAGCAGCTATCACATGGAGGAGAGTTACTGCATTTTCCTAAATTGTTCTCAAAGCTTTACATACTGGCACTTCCCGAAAGGAGAACTAGACAAATGACAGCTTAGGGGTGGGAAAGAAACAAGTTCTTTCAAAACAACAGCTTGGATAAGGAGCAAGCTTTCTCCAAGGCACCTTCCACTGAACAGTTCCCAAAGCTTCTGGCAACCTCTGGCTGTGTTTGTGCAAGAATTTTGCAGATTTCCTTTCATGCGAGGTTCATAAGGTGAATCTGGAAAAAGAATGGGAAGGAAGAAAATCTGTCTTTAAAAACAAATCGCTTCAGAACCATCGTAGAACCGGGTGCTGTTACACAACCTGTGATCCCAGTGCTTGGGAGGCTGAGGCTAGCCTGGGCTAGCCTGGACTATACCGTGAAATGCTACCACTCCCCCTATAAAAAGGAGGGAGATCATGAGGTCACTACCAAAAACCTCGAACAGATGCTCAACAAAGCAATTAGCCTGAGCTCTTCAGAAGTGGCAAGGGAAAAGCACCAATAGAGGTCTCATTCCATGACAGGAGACTAAGAAGACAACTAAAAATTATTATTAGCATAATAATAAATATTATTAACTAACTATTCATTCAACAGTTGATCCTAGACAAGATCTTAGCCTAGAAAAACATCACTAGTAATACAATGAATGCCAAAATTTCAATAAGGCTTACAGATGATAGTATTAAATCAAGGCTAATTTTCTGATTTTAATTAATTAAATCACGTGCTATAAGAATTAAGATTTAGGAAATCTGGGTTGAGAATACAGAATTCTTTGTATTGTTTCTGCTATTTCTTTGGAGGCTTGAAATTCTTGCAAAACGAAAAGTTAAAAGTTTTTGAAACAGGAACAGGATAATACAGGACAGTTAAAAAGGAGACCCAAATAGCTAACTCATGACCCTGTAACTAAGGTTGATGACAACCGCTCACCGGCGTCCTTATCCCTTTGGCAGGTCTGCAGAGACAGACCATCTGAAGATGCAGCCAGAGCGATGAGCATGGCCTCACTCAGCTTCCTGTGTAGCTCTGTCTCAAGAAGTCCTGTCTATGCCCCTTGTCAGCTCTAGTGTCTGCGAGACATTAGCCATCTGGCCTTGTAGTTTACATGAGTCTCTTGGGACTGAAGTTAACAAGAACCTGTCCCCCAGAGTCCGATCATTATGTAGGCTAGCTGAGAAAAACACTGACTCTTCCAAGCTATCAAAGCCCAGAGCCAGATCCTGGCCTGTGGCAAAGAGGCTGTGTGTCCAATATACCCTATCATGGACCATTCTACAAGACTGGAACGTTTCAGTTTCTTGCAAACATAGCTGACTGCTCTGACCAAACAAAGTGAAGCCTTGTCATAAGGCAATCTCCCTGGAAATCATGGAGGGCACTGAGGCAAACTCTGAGTCTTGCTGAATACAAATACGATGGCAGAAGCCATAATAAGGGTTAAGAGGCAAAAGTAGAAGTTGGACAGGCGGCAAATGTTTGCTGGGGTTGGAGTTGGGAGGTTCCTCAGTGCTGTAACCATGTTCCTGCAAACAAACCTCTTATCCACCCATGTTCTTGTACTAAGAGCCCTAATAAACATACTGAGTTAAAAAAAAACAAATCCACATGTCCTAATTTCAATTCCATGACAAAATACCTTGACAAAAAGCAACTTAGGGCCAGACTTAGCAGTACAGGCCTTTAGTCCCAACATCTGAGAGGAAGAGGCAGGTGGATCTCTGAGTTGGAGGCCAGCCTGGTCTACATAGTCAGTTCCTGGACAGCCAGAACTATACAGAAAGACCCTGTCTCCATAACAAAGGCAACATAGGGCACAAAGAGTATATACTTTAGCTCAGAGTTCCAGTTTACTGTCCATCCTTGCAGGGAAGTCAAGGCACTGGGAACTGTGAAGCAGCCAGTCACATCCTCACTCAAGGAACTGCTCAGCTCACACACACTCTCTCTCATCCTATTCTGTATTCGAAGCCAGTTTCACCCTAGGTCTTTCCAGATCGGCTAATATTAACAAGACAATTCCGCACAGACATGCCTACGGGCCAATCCAATCTAGACTACCCTTCATTGGGACTCTCTTCCCAGGTGACTCTAGACCATGTCAAGTTGACAATTAAAACTAATGGACATGACATCAGGGAGACATGAATCAAAAGTACTCTGGGATTTTATTATACAACCATCAGAATTGGTGAAGACAACACTGACATAACTCACTGAACATGAGTAAGTCCAGCTGGTACCTACGTAGAGCCTTTACATCAACATGCTAGTGTCTTTGGTACAGAAGGTACTCTGCACACTACCAAAGGAGGAAGGTAAACAAACACCAACCCAGCCACAAATCTACAATGGTGTCCTGCCTTCAAGGACATGCTAGGACAATGGTGACACAAAGCTTAGGAGATAGCCATTATCTGATTTGACTCAAGGCCCACTCCACAAGATAGAACTCATATCCAGCACGGCTTGAGTGACCAAGAACCTGAGACTAAATAGCTTAAGGACCTTGAGTAAAACCAAATACCACTGTTCTTTTAAAAAATAAAATAAAAAGTAACAATAAAATGACTCTTGACAACATTCTGCTATCCTCATAGACCAGAGTCTTGTTCAGCCATCATCAGAGAAGCTTCTTCCTGCAGCAGATGGGAACAAATACAGAGCTCCACAGCCAGACATTATTCAGAAAGTGAGAAAGCTTGGACTACTCACCCCTAAAAGGGATGTCACCATCAAATCCTTCCCCTGAGGGATTACGGAACCCTGAGGAAGAGGAGACAGAAAGAATGTAAGAGCCAGAAGGGATGGAGGACACCAAGAAAACAAGGCCCTCTAAGTCAACAACATTGACACATGTATGAACTCACGAAACTGAGGCAGCATGTGCAGAGACTGCACAGGTCTGCACCAGATGGGGTCCTAGAGCTGGAAGTAGAAGACACATGTCTCAATCGCTAACCCAAACGGAATCTCCAACTGATAAAACCTTGCAAATGAAAATTTAATTTCCTCCAAGGGAGTCTTGCTGTCAAAACAAACTATTCTTACGCTAAGGCCGAATGCCCATACATGCTCAGATATTTGAATGTTTGTTTCCCAGTTTGGGGAGGATTGGGTGTGGCACTGAAACACATGAGCCTATGGTGACCATTCTCTTTTGAACCACCGCACCAATGTGTTTGACACAGACATTTCCAAGATAGGATAACATTCAGTCTGTGGCATGAGTATTACTGACCTCCTGTGCAAAACTACCATGGAAAAGAGAAAC
The DNA here is from genome assembly GCF_004785775.1 of Grammomys surdaster. Lineage (NCBI taxonomy): Eukaryota > Metazoa > Chordata > Mammalia > Rodentia > Muridae > Grammomys > Grammomys surdaster. Next base: position 20,577,953 of record NW_021604608.1, read on the forward strand.
AAGATAGATAGATAGATAGATAGATAGATAGATAGATAGATAGATAGATAGATGGTAAATAGATGATTGATAGGTAGAGACAGATAAATAGATGGAAGATAGATGACAGGTAGATAGATAGATAGATAGATAGATAGATAGATAGATAGACAGACAGACAGACAGATATAAATGGTCAGTTTGACCATAAAAAGAGCTCAAACAAGGATAACTTCACAGCCAAAACCCAACATGGAGGTGGCGCAGGAGCAGCAGCAGGATTAGGAGGAGGCAGCAATGCTAAAAGGAGAAATAGCTGCCCCCCCACAACTGAGTGAATAGAGAGGTACCTGAGGGCAAGAGCCCACCCACCAAAAACCCAACACCAACACATGGAATCACAAAGTCATCTGAGAAAAGAAAGCTTAAGCCCAGAGTGCAAAAGGAGCATCAGGGATGTGTGACCATGAGCCCAAGGCCTGCATCTTTGGCTGGATCCAAGACTCCCAGATATGGTTAGGCACCAAGGAAGGCAGAGCTGCTGCTGAGGCACATCAAAAGCACTTCCCCAGCTGTGCTGGGGATTCGCCACCGCTTCTTCTTTCACCTGACAGAAGAGAAAGGCAGCCTGGCAAAAAGATGCCAAGCTGTCATTTTCTCAATGATACTTTTTGACTATCAAGCGAGCTCATTTTAGGATGCATACTGAAGATCTTCAAATTGCAAGGTGTGACGCTTCTCAGATGATCGGCGCTGCTCCTTTTCACAGAGAGAAATCTACACTCATCATAACATCTTCACTGAGCTCTGCTGCCTGAATTTACGGTCCCTCTTTCAAAATCGTGGTGATTACCACTCCAAGGACATGCTGTCCTTTGCTCAAATCATCAGTCACTTAGCTAAGTGTCTTGAGCAACAATTTCAACAACTTCAACTGTAGCTGAAACGTCATTTGCCAATGTGAGGAACTTAGAGTGCTTAAGTCTATAAACTAATAAAGGAAGACAAACTACCACTAGCCCACATAGTCCTTGCTCCTAGGGCTATTTTTAAACTGGTAGTTAAAAGATTGGGTCTGATTTATATTTTAAAAGTAGAAGTTAGTTTAAAATGAGAAAGATTGGGTCTGATTTATTTTTTCAAAGTAGAAGTTAGTTTAAAAAAGAGAGACTATGTTACCCTAATTGTTCCTGCTTTGTTGGGGGAGGGGTTTGTTTGTTTTTTCTTTTTTTTCAGAATATGTTTAGCTGCCAAAAGTAGAATCCATCTGGGGCAAGGGAGAAAGGAAGGGATCAAATGCTAAACTGTCTCAGGAAATAACCAGACAGATTCCTACTGCCCAGGGAATAGAAGGAAAAGTCCAAAGCTCTTTCCATTCCTTAGCCAAAAGAGGGGAAAAAATGGGCACTTTAAGAGTAAGAAAATATCTCCAATGAAATGGCCACATCCCAGTTGGCAGCTATCTATAAAACCCAGTGGGACAGCAGAGATGGAGAGAGGCACACTTCTCATGCTCACGACCTTGGAATAGAATGGCACATGAAGCAAGCATGCCAGAAAGTGAGTGAGGGTCCTAATCTTTACTAAATCATGCATGAATCTTCTGGGGAGGCGGTGGCTTCCCTCAAAACAGAGGATGTGTGAGCCAATCTCTGCCTAGCCACGCTGCCATGTTAGCCAGCACCACAGAGAAACACTCACTACAAAGAAACAATGACAATGATGTTCCAATAACTCATAAACTCCTGCTGAGCCTCATCTGAGCACATTATTGTACCTGGGGGCCACAGATGGGAGCCAGTCTTCGAACTGTTACCAGCTGAAGCGAGTGTGCATTTAAAATTGTCCGTAGCCATGAGGCAGAAATGTCCCTCTAGTCCCTGCCCAGCAAACTCTCACTGACCTTGCAAGTGAGTGCCCATGAGATAAATCATCACCTAGACACGCTTCGAAGAAACAAGTGACCACAGTGAGAGCCTCAGGCAAGTCTGTCAACCGTGTTATAAGAGATTAAAAGGTAGTTTGTCAAGTGTAAACTAAAAGTATTAAAACTGGAAATCCATATTTTTTTTAGAGGAAAGATCCTCTAAACATAACCATGATTGTCTAAGATAATCTACTGAAACTGGCTCCTAAGGGGGTTTGGAATCTATACTTTTTCTAGCACTGCCTTTTGGAGAAGATTTTTTTTTAGAACATCCTGAGGTGAAACTGCTTTAAAACATCATTTCATGTTGATTGCAACAGATGTCCTTTTCATTTTCCTCAGTACCCTTTGTGTGTTCTCTACTGTGAACGCTATTAAACTGAAACCTCAAACAGCCTATGTGTATACTGCACTCAGCCCCGCGATGAGCTCCCAACTATTGGAGCCTCCAGCAGTCAGGCGTAATGAGCAAGAAGCAAACCAATTCACAAGAAGAATGTCATTGGTAGTATGGCACGTGTTCAAAGTATGCATAAAGGCATTCAACAGGGGTACTCCGTGATCAATATAACATTTTATTTAGTTATAATGGAAATTTAAAAATTAACAAGTGTAATAGTGATTTTATGACTGTACACTTTTAATGAACATGAACAAATTCTATCTTTCTGCATATTATGCTGCTTTTTATGAAACTTTTTAATGAAACATGATTTTATTTGTTGTCTCTGAAATTAGCTTTAAGATTGAGATTTTTTTTTTTTTTTTTTTTTTTTTTGGTTTTTCAAGACAGGGTTTCTCTGTGTAGCCCTGGCTGTCCTAGAACTCACTCTGTAGACCAGGCTGGCCTCGAACTCAGAAATCCGCCTGCCTCTGCCTCCCAAGTGCTGGGATTAAAGGTGTGTGCCACCATTGCCCGGCAAGATTGAGATTTCATTGTGTACTTTTTGTTTGGTTTAGAAATACGTGTTCATGACAGATTGAAAGTCAGGAAGATGGGAGGCGGAGGCAGGCGGATTTCTGAGTTCGAGGCCAGCCTGGTCTACAGAGTGAGTTCCAGGACAGCCAGGGCTACACAGAGAACCCCTGTCTCAAAAACAACAACAACAAAAAAAAACCAAAAAAACAAAAACAACAAAAAACCAAAAAAAAGTCAGGAAGAGATGTTCTCCTGGAAGCAAAGATGTGCTCCTAGCACTACATCTGTCTCCTTCCTTAGGGTCAGATGTCCTCAGACTTAAGGTATGTATGTCTCCTGGTCTCATAATTTAATTGTGTATCAGCACAGTACATTTTAGATAAAGACATAGGATGTTAGTTCAGGAAAATTAATGTTTCTATGGGAATAAAGTTGAACACTTAACAATTTGGAATAACGCAATAAAACTGAACCATGGAAATAATTGCCATTATATTCAGTGTGAGGCAGAACTAAAAAAAAAGAAAAGAAAAGAAATGTAGGATTTTTCCATCAAGATACTACACAAGTATCTTAGGGCTCTTTTCTATTGTTCTAGGAGATGAAGTAGGACTTTGTGTCCTATGTTCAATGGGCATCCTACCACTGACATACATCCCCAGTCTTTTTTACTTATATATTATTTCATATTGAGACAGGGTCCTTGAACTGGCTATGTAGCCCAGGCTAGCCTAGACCTCACCTTCCTCTGCTTTAGCTTCACAAGGAACAGAGATTATTTAGATTTACATGGTACTTTGAAAAACCCAAACTGAGAGTTAGCAGACTTTGCTTTGTCTTTGTTGTAGTTTGTACAAAAATCAATACAGAAACCTCCCACCATATCTGGGCCTTATCTCAGAAATCAGCAGAAGAGATATGAATGTAATATTTTAAAACTATACACTTATTGTTTGTGTGAGTGTTTGACTGCATGTATCAATGCACACCACATGCATAAAGCATCTGCAGAGGCCAGAAGAGGGCATCAGGCCGCCTGGAACTGGAGCTACAGATGGTCGTGGGTGCTCTTCGCCAAGAGTAGCAAGTGCTCTTAACAGCTGAGCCATCTCTCCAGCCCCGAACGAAACATTTTTTACATTTCTCCACTTTGAATAAGTGATCAGCTGCTTGTCCTGACAATCCCAGACAAAAGAGCTCATATTGTAAATACAAAATTCTATATAGAATATTCAAGAGATTCTGGCTCCCTAGCTGGCATACTGAGACGTAAATGGTTAGGTGATTAAAACAAAGGCAAAACACAATGTCAAGGAAAGCCACAGCAATCAAAGAAGCATAAGGAGTCCAAAAAAGAGATCCTAACCAAATAAAGACAATTGTTTTCTTTGGGAAATTGCAAGCTGGTGTCTCCTTCTTAGTAACAGTCTGTCCACGGCCCTCTGCTGTGGAGAATGTACATGTTAGCAGTTAACAGCATTAAACAAACTAAAGTCAAGTCCTCAGAGGGTGAACTCAGCTACAACACAGAAAAACGGCATTTTCCAGGCAAAGCTCAAAGGTTGAAAAACAAAAGTGTACTCGAAAAGTAATCTACAAAAAGCCCTGATGAGGTACCACAGAGCATCTCTTATCACAGATGCTAAAAAAAAATGTCGCTGGAATCCTGAGCCATAAACCAAACTGACCCAAAGTCAAGGTTCATCCTCGGTCTGAATTTACTTTTTGGTAGACTATCTATACTGGCTCAGAGTTTAGGATTAAAATTTTAATTTAGTCTTAAGAAAAATAAGTCTAATGGGAAGTGTGACAAGAGATATTAACTCGTGCCGGCCTCATTTCCTAAGACATTCTGAACTGACCAAAACTAAAAGTACAAAGGAAGGCAATGTAGCCGTTTTCCCTGTCAGTTACACTGCACCTACGCAAATAGAATGAAAAGAATACACACACACACACACACACACATACACCTTCCCTTCTCTAATCACTGCCCCTCCCCACCCAACTCCTACACACTCTCCTGCACACTCGAACTAACTAGCTGCGAAGGTCTGAACAGATGGTAAAGACACTGGGCGGATGCTCTGGAGCCGCTGTCTGTCCTGGCTCTGGCTCTGGCTCTGGCTCTGCCAGGGGAAGGATGGAAAGACAGAGAAATTAGAGAGATCCAAGAGGAGAGAGGAGTCCCTCATCTGAGAGTCTGAGAAAAGCCTCTTGCCAGCTGAAAAGCAAGAATTCCAGCCCAGCTAACATTCTCTGCCATCAGGGTACCACGGAGAGTTAACATCGCTCTCATACAGAACTATTTTACATTAAATGAAGATCCAGGCCTAAAGGCTGGATGTATAAGACCTTGCATAGGGTCTCATTTCTTTCCTCTTGAGGATCTCAAAACTGCTTTCCGTAAAGCTATCGACCTCCCTGATTCCCTGTGGACCAGACTTTTCTTTATCAGTTAGCAGTTAACAGCATTGAATAAATTTAAGCAGGGTCCTCAGGGGATGAACTCAGCTACAACAGAGATAGCATCATCTTTCTGGGTAGAGCCCAAAGGTCAAAAATAATCCTGTCAGATGCCAACCTCAGAACCACCCATCGACAAGACAGTAACTGCAAATGCCACCAAAGTCATCTCTGTAACTACCATTAAAAAAAAAAAAAAAAAAAAAAAAAAAAAAAAAAGCTATCACGGTCCTTGAGTCACAGGACTTTGAGAAGCCCACATTCAGGCTCCTGGGTCTGTGTGACTCTTAACCCTTATGCAGTATCTTTAATAAAATCTCTACCTCTGCTTCATAAATTGGTTAGTTCTGAAATTCTTCTCAGTGTCAGAGCCACAAGTCCTGGTTTGGCCTCAGTCAATTTCCTAAAACTTTCTTAGGGAGCTTCTTGGGCTTCTTGGAGGTGTCATGAGGAAGCTGCGCCTCCTTTACCTGTACCCCAAAAAATGTTTACATGACAGTCATGAGTGCCAGGGCCTCATGGAAGGGACTCACCTCTTTTTGAGGCCGCTAACTATGAAATCAAGAAGTCAGCATAGGCACAGTCACAGGGGCAGCCACTAGACGAGGCCCCTACCCTAGATTAGACTCCTAGCTGATACTGAAGCTTTGCAGGCAGCTGGAGATGGCTGCAGGACAATCATGACATCTAGCCTGTGAGCCAAACACCTCCTGACACCGCTGAGGGTTATCCTAGTTACAAAAGCCAGGGAAACAGAGAGAGCCACGGAGCCCATCAGTAACAAAAAGGACCTTCACCACAAAATCCTTATGTCTTAAAATGGCTTTTCCTGCTGGGCATGGTAGACTCACCCTTAATCACAGCACTTGGAGGGGGTGGGTAGAGGGCAGGCGGATCTCTGTAAGTTTAAGGTCAGCCTGCTTTATAGAGTGAGCTCCAGGCCAGTCAAGGCTACGTAAGTGAGAGCCCCCTAATTGCAAAAATTAATCAATTAACATTTATACTTGTTTTAATATTTGGATTTGAAATAAAGATTTTAAAAAAGAAGAAAAGAATAAAATATGCTCAGACAAACTTTGTCTTTTCTCTGAGAAGGTTAAATCCCTTGTGTTGGGAGGAAAAGTTGAAGGCTCAGTGAGAAACACTCATAAATCTATGTTTATGGGTCCAGACCTAGCCATATACCATGGGAAGTTTCTGTTTCCTCATCTACAAAAATAAGGGTAATGGGTGTCAGTCCCGTGGGATTCTGTGCATGCATGACACAGTGAGCACATCTCTGGAACACAAAAGAGCTTTCATTGAGAAGTATTTGCTGAAATGGATGTTCCCTAATATTCTAAATAAAAACCATGGAAGTATTGAGACTCTCAAAGTCATAAAAATATCAACATTGAACAATTAAACACTAACAAGTTGAACAATCCCCCAAAAACAAAATGTATAAATACAAATTCTGATGTATTTCTTTACTTAGAATTTTTAGATTCAAAAGTGTTCAAACAGTAAAGTCCATACAAACATTCCAAAGTCTAAAAATATCAAAACTCTGAAATACTTCTGCTCCATAGCATTTCAGATAAGGAACACTGAATGTATAAAACATTTAAAGTCTAAGGTCTTTTTTAATAACTATGAGAATAACTTCATTTCCCTCTTTTCCCAGACTCCAATCTTCCATCCATCTATCCTGACAGAGTAGTCTCCCTAAAATGATCTGTGTTGAAGTCACTCCCTAGAAAACACATGAGGGTTTCCAGAAAAAACTTCAAAGCCCACAGCTGAGCTCTACACACACAGACACACAGACACACAGACACACACACACACACACACACACTACAGTGAGCCTCCCGGCCTTGTTCCTCACAAGGCACTTAGGAAAGCTTACATTTCTACAACAGAGTAATTACTAGATACTGTCTTTCTTATCCACTAGAATGACAGGCAGGAGCTGTGGTTGTATTTTACCTGACAGTATTACCACCTCTCATAGAGAACAGCCCACTGCATGGAGGCTTGTCTGTCACATTTCACACAACGCCTCAAGATGAGCTTCCCAATAAAGCCTGGGGGAAAGGCGGGGCAGATAAGACCAAAAAAAAACAAACAAACAAACAAACAAAAAAACGCCCTGAAGTTAAGTTCACTGAGTCACCCAAAGTCATATTCTCAGGAAGTGGCAAGGAACCAAGTGTGTTAACTCCTAGTCTGGGGTTCCTTCCAGAACTTTCTGATGCCAAAGTTAAATCCAATATAATATTTATGCCTCCACCTTACTTTGTTACCAATTCGCCTCTGTAGCTTTCACTCTTCCTTCAATCCACCTACAACTCTCCCCCTTCAACCTCCTTTCCCAGTTTTCATTTATGAGACAAATATTAAGGACTGTAACTGACAAGAAACCCTCCTCCTTCCTCTGAGGATGCAGCCATCTGGGGGTTTCACGTATAGCCATTTACTTATATACAAACTTAAGAGGAATACAGATTTATATACCATCAATTTATATACCATCATTAAGAAATACAACATCCATAGACACAAGTATCTCGAGACCTACTCTACCAAAACATTCTTCCATCCATCATGGCCATTAAATGGTTAACAGTCCTTCTTGAGTGTGCCAGCTCAAAGCATACACAATTAAAAAAGAGACAGATCAAGGATCTTATGTCTTTGGAGTCTAGCACAAAACCACAACTCCAAACACAACAGCGATAAACCTGCAATAATCTTCATGAAATATAGTATCAATTAACTGTTGGTATAAGAAACATAATGCAGAATAACTGCCATATTAACATTCTCTAAAGACAAATCTCCAAACACTTTAAACAAGTAAAAACTGAGTCCATGAATATTTAACATGACTAGGTTCATTTAAAATTTCCAAGTCAGGCATGGTGGCTCTTGTCTGTAATCCCAGTAGCTGGGAGGCTGAGGCAGGAGAACTTCCAAGATTTCAAGGCCAGCCTATGTTATGCAGAGTAGATTTAGGCCAGCCTGAGCTACAGAATAAAGCCCGTCTCAAGAAAAAAAAGAAAAACATTAAAATAAATTATCCCAAAGATAGATGGCAATATGGCACACACCTCTAGCCCCAGCCCTGAGAAGGAGGGGAAAGGAAGATTTCTATGACTTCAAGGCCAGTTTGATCTCCATAGCAAGTTCCAGTTCAGCCAGAGCTGTGTAGTGAGCCTTTTTTTTTTTTTAATATCATAAGAGTCATATAACGGAAAAGAACTACAAAGGGTTAAAACAGCTAGAGTCTATAAAAATGCAGAAGCAAGAGAAAGCTATCTTCATAATAGCAATCTTTGAAAGCCCCAGGGAAGGCACACAACACAGTATTTCACAGTGTCAACTCACAGCACCATTTATTAGAAACAATTTCCACCCTGGGCCTCTTTCTTGCCCTCACCTACAATTTCCATACTGAATTTGAGAGACCAACCTCGGGTAAGGCAAAGAGAGAGAGATGTACAAAATATCCCTCAGAAGGAAGAAAACTGAAGGAGCCATTGCTTCAGGAATGAGGAATTCCCGTGGCTGCACAGCTGCCAATGGGGCCTCCACTTCACTATCTACTACAGGACCACAACTTTTACACACTGTAGCTACCAAGCGTCTAGGTAGTACTGTGTGTCTCTGCTTCTGTCTCTAAGAAGGGAGTTCAATCAACCTACTCAAACCTTTTCTTCTATACAGTGAACAGGTAGATCTGCTCCAGGCCTCATGCTCCCCCTGAGCATCCTTGAAAGAAGCCTCGTGCGAATGTTCCCCCATTGACCAAAAGCTCTTGGTATTTTCTGTCCCTTGGTGTTCTCCCCACTCTGAACCCAGAAGAGGAGAACCGACCACTGAAAACGAGAAAGGTCTCGTCTGACATGTAATCGACTCAGGTGTGTTCTTCAATAGCCGCTCTCACCCAGGGTACAAGAGCACCACCAATTAATTCTCCGGGCCATGCTTATTTTTCTTCCAAATCTAGTAACAGCTGTGTAGAAATAACATCTGTATCTTCCTGATATGACACTATATGGGTCTCCCAGCACTAGTTCCATTACACTAGTTCCATTTCTGTCGCTGTGATAAAACACCGTGACCTGTAGCAACTTTGGGGAGAAAGGGCTTATTTCACCTTACACATCACAGTCCATCACTGAGGGAAGTCAGGACAGAAACTTAAAGCAGAAACCATTGAGGAAAACTGCGTGCTGGCTCACTCACAGGACCATGCTTAGCTAGCTTTTCTTATACAATCCATAACAGACCACAGGCCTAGGGATGGTGCCACCCGCAGTAGGCTGGGCCTTCCTACATTGATTAACAACCCAAACAATGTCCCACAGACATGCCCACAGGCCAATCTTAATTAGACAATCCCTCAATTGAGGCTTCCACCTCAGATAACTCTAGACTGTGTCATGTTGACATTAAAAGCGAACGTAATAGTTACTCACGCGCAGCTCATGCAGGTAGGGAGAGCTTTCCAAATAACTATCAATGGAGTCAAAAGTCTAACTGCGTGGGCCATACAGCATCGCCTTTTGGCATCTTTGTTCTTACTTTAGAAAACTATAACAATGAGAGCAGGTCAGCGTGAGTAGGTCAATTCACTTTAACTCTTGGTTTTAAAATACATGAAGGAGGAAAAAGAAAAGCAGTGGAACCAGGAGTATAAATTACCCTGGAAGCTGAGTATGTATAATTTCTGCATGTTCTTTTTTCATGTTCAAGTGAATACACAGTCCCCTTTAGGCCATGTATTTCTTCCCATGACTAATCCTATGCAGCCTGAATGTTCTTTTACTCAGTCCAGAGAAGCCCAGTATATTAACCACTTAGGAGGAAAGCCACGGAAACCTGCTTGAGAGAGAGGCTAGCATAACAGAGGCTAGCATAACTTTGGCTAGAAGTTATCCATACTGGGGAGAGGAAAAGTCCAAAAACCCAGAACAGGGAACAGGGAACCTGGAAGATGATATACACAATCCATCCCGAGGTTCCCAAGGCTGCCCTAGGGTTTCTCCTATCCCCAGCATCTGCTGCCTGGCCTCTCAGACAGGGACATGGGCTCATGCCCTTAGAAAGCAGAGTGGAGGCGCTAATGAGAGTCAAGAGCTATCCAAACGTCCAGCCTCCTCTCAGTGATCTCACTGTAACCATCTTCACTGCTCCGTTCTAACAAGACCGACTGCCAGCGTCACCAATGACCTCCACATCTCCAAAGCCAGTAGCCACTCTAAAGCTGCAGCTTTCTGGACAACTACCTTAAAACACTGGCTGTGTGGCGTCTAAGGCATTTCTTCCCATTGCCTTCCGACCTCACTGACTCCTCAGGTCCTCTCTCCCGGTCCCCTCTAATCTCCTCCCACTTCTAGACTCAGGAATGACGCTGTGCCGTTAGAATACTTGTTAGCTATGGGCACTCTGAACCAGCCTCAGGCTCTGGAAACTTCTATACACTCAGGAGTCCCACATTACATCCCTGGCTGAAACTGCAATTTCCACATGGCAGAATCCCTCCTCTACCCAACACCCACTCATAGTTTCTCCAAGAATGCCTAACAGGCACAATTATGCTAGCGCCAAATGCTTTCTCCTCAAACCTTGCCATTATGGCCCACATGTCTGCTTACAGGCCAATGTGATGGGGGCATTTTCTCCGTTGAACTTCCCTCTTCCCAGATGACCGTAGTGTCAGATCCAAAGAGAATGGCACTTCCCCAAACTCTGATGGTTCCAGAATTCCCCCAAGAGCATGTGGAGATTCCCCTCTACCAAAGGAGTCATTTATGTCCCTTACCACTGGCAGAAGGGACAAATAGCTATCTGTGGTGCCTATTAGCATACCAAAGCACATGCTGGCCTCCACAGTTTCACTAGCGCCTGTGAACATCTCAGAATCCATGTTCTCCTCATCTCCACTCACACTCTATCTCCTATCCTAGAGTTCTCCAGCCCGTCTACCCCCCAAGCTACTCACTCCTCCTTTATTATAACCCTGCTTTTCAGCTCTGCACTCTGCTCCTGCTTCTGCCCTGGCCAGGCCCAGTCTGCTGGCCATGTCCAGTCTACATCTTTCTCTCTCTCTTCTCTGGACTCTAACTGATGCCTCTGGCTGTTCTCTCCCTCGTATCTACAATAAAACCTTCCCCTTAACCATACCATGGAGCAGTCATATCCGTTTATTTACCTTGCTTGTGTCAAACTGACAAAAACTGAGCGGTACACTCTCTGAGTGGCCGCTCCGTTCTTCTGGCTACCCGTGCACACGGCTCCCATGCACTCAGTCACCCGCTACACATCTAATTTAAAAGGGAACCTCACAGGCACCTTGTACCTACAACCTACTCACCCACCACTTCCACTCCTAGCACGTGAGCCCATCACAGTCACGCCTCCCATGGCTTGGTCCAGTGGCACTACATTCAACTTGCTCTCCACAAAGCAGTGACTTTTTGTCAAGCCTAAGTCACAGATGAGGATTCAGCCCAGCAGTAGAGCCCTTGACTGATACCTGCGAAGCCCTGTCTAACATCAACCTCCACCCCTATAAATAAAAAAGAAATATCACAAGCCAAGTCTCAATTATTAGCTTGACAATTTTCAATTATGGTTATTACATTCTCTGAATAAAAATTAAAAAGTCCAAATAAACTTAAAGATGTGTTGACCAGATTGTAACGTTGTTGGGAGCAGGGACCATTCCATTCTAACTTCAAAGTCAGAATCTGATAGGAGACAGGAAATCATGGGGGAAGGGGGTAACAGGGCGGCGGATACTGGAAGACAGAGCAGAACAGGAGCAAGGACTTATCTACCTCAGTAGAAAGCAGGCCTGGATATAACAAATGTACCCTATATAGTCATCATGAGTTCCCGGAATAAGGAATGCATAAGACCAGAGTGCCAGGGTGTGTGAGGTGTCCAACATGCTCTTAGCTATTGGCTTGGGAGAACAAGGAATAATGTGGCGAAGTTCCTAAAAATTACTCAGTTTCTTTTTCTTCCTGTTCCTTTTCCTCTCCTCCACTTCTCTCTTATTTTGTTGGGCTGTTAAGTCTTTTTTTTTGGGGGGGGGGTCTTGAAACAGGATCTCCCTATGTAGCCCAGGCTGGCCTAAAGTTTGCTTTTGAGTCTAGGCTGGACCCTCATCCTGCCTCAGCAGCCCAAGTGTTGCACCACCACACCCTACTCTCGCACTTTCTTGATAATCCTCTCAATTACTTCCCCACAGTGGTTTGGATTAAATCCTTGGATTACACCATGAAAGGAGTATTATGAAGAAGGTAACATTTAAGGCAGGGAAGATAATAATAATAATTACCACACAGCCTTTTATATGTTAATTCTTTGATACCTCTTCAAGAGAAAATTGATATACATTCAACCATTACAAATAACAGTTTTCGTTTTACTGACTATGCATATAACTCACCTAAACATTTTTTCATTGTTGGGGGAGGGGTAACAGGCTGTTTCAGACAGTGTCTTACTAGGTAGCCCCTAACTGGCCTTGAACCTGTGGTATTTTTCCTGCCTTGGCCTCTTGAGTGCTAGCATTACAGGCATGTACCATTTTAATTGGGGCTGGCTTACAGGTTCAGAGGTTCAGTCCATTATCATCAAGGCAAGAGCATGGCACTGTCCAGGCAGGCATGGTGCAGGAGGAGCTAAAAGTTCTACATCTTCTCTGAAGGCTGCTAGGAGAAGACTGGCTCCCAACGGTTAGGAGGAGGGTCTCATTGCCCACCCCACAGTGACACACTTTCTCTAATAGTGCCACTCCCTGGGCCAAGCATATTCAAACCATCATACCTGGCACACCTTTGCTTCAAGAAGTGCCTCTTGCTTCACTCCAATACTTTAACTGCACTCAGTCCTGGCAAATGGTTTAAAATGTTCTTTCCATGCCCTGTAGATGGTTACCCGTGTAGATCCAAGGAGAGTGGACTGTGAGGTACCCACATCTGTCACAGCAACTCAGTCAGGGCTGGGGGAGGGGCACATGGCTTGTGCATAGTTTGGTTTTCTCTTTTTTTTGCAGATCTTTGCATGCAACCATGATGAGACAACAACAGCAAAACCGCCCCCTAGACTGGGATTACTACTGCTCTAGTGGCCTGCAACCACTTCTAACTCTAAGACAAACAGATTTAGCACAGGGGCTGTGTATTTACAGCACAGCAAAGTCCTATTATAGATAGCACCAAAATATTTTACAACCATAAACACGAGCAACCGTCTTCCCAGGCAGGCCTATCTAATTTCATCAGCTTTCTGAAATTACATCTTTCACTAAATCAGCCTCGGGGCACAAATGCAGTAAGATAATATTAATTAAAATGCATAAAACCATCCAGCAGCAGCAAGGCATGTAGACTACTCTTTTTTTTTTTTTTTTAAGGGGCAGATATTGAACTAAAAATAGTAATTGCTTTTTGGCCAGCTTAAAAAGCTAGGTCTTACCCAGCGCCTGAAGCTATGATTCTGCCAGACTTTCTCCAAGGTAGGGTAACAATTAGTACGTTATTCACTTGTCTGGTATGCGGCAGGTTTGCAGGTTGTGTGCACATGCTCGCTTCAAGGCAACCACAGGCTCCCCATCTGCCATTAAGCAGAATCTAAGACATATCAAAGCACGCTGGTACCACTATGCAACAACTACACCCTTCTCAGGAGATTCCATACAGTCCCGGAGAAGCCCACCAATATCAATGCTGAACTTCAAATCTCTGTGTCATTTTAAAATAAATTCCTGCAGACCACGCTCAGGCTGCCGTGATTACGATTCTCACTAATAACCACTGCTGTCTCCTCACTGACTGATCTCAGTAGGTCTTCATAGAATCCTATCAGGTAAGGATTAACTAAGAAATTTGTTCAAGGGAATACAAGATAATAAAATGATGGATGGGGGGACTAGAACCCAGACCTCCTGGACTCCAGATCCATAGGCACTTGGTGGTGCTGTGTGTCTTAGAGAATCATTACAAATCTAAACAGATACTCGATATCAGAGAAGCAAAGGGCTCAGCTCCGACACTAAGATAAAGATTCTCTGCACACACGCAGAGGCATCACCATAGTGTCACAATGATATTCTGAATTTTACCTTTCCTTTCAGGTTATTTCGAGTATTTGCATTCAAATAACCACAGAAAAGAAATGAAATCAGGTCAAGGATGAGTTTCAACTAGAAACCCGGGCTGCTGAAGTGGAGATGTAATAAAACAAAACAATATCACAGGTAACAGAAGGTGGCTCTTCACCTTCGCGATATTAGAAGGTGACGCCGGTCAAATTGGTGGGATTTCAAGTGGCTGCTTCACATCATCATTTTATGCTAATGTATTATTATGCTTTAACTACAACCAGTGCCATTCTTATAACATGGAAAGCAAGAGCCTTTTGAGAAAAACAACTCTAACAACACATAGTTATACCGCCAGGCTCCTATTACCTAAAACCCTGCTGATGTAAGTTTAGCTCCTGCCCAATGGAAGCCAAAGGCACATAAGCTGCAACTTTATTCAATGACCGTGTGCCATGTTTCCTTGGACAAGTCATTCAGCTCCTCAGAGACTGCAATACAATAATATTTAACATGGCCACTGTATCAGTCACTTTTCCATTGCTGTGATAAAGTACAACGGCCAAAGAAACTTATAGAAAAAAAAAAAAGCTTTGATATGGGGCTTACAGTTCCAGAGGGTTAAACATTCATCACCATCACGGCAGAAACATGACACTGGAGCAGAAGCTAAGAGCTCACATCCTGATCCATACACAGGAAGCAGAAAGCACACTGGGAATGGTACAAATCTTTGAAACCACAAAACTCATCCTTAGTGACACACCTTCTTCAGCAAGGCCACACCTCCAAATCCTTCCCAAACAGTTCCAGCAACTGAGGACCCGGTATTCAAACATCCGAGCCTGCGTGGCCATTCTCATTCATTAATGAGAAATACGTTGACTTATATGCATGCACACACACCATACACTGCATGACGACACCCAAGAGTCATTAGTAACAATCACAATTTTAAAATCCAAACTCATGTTCTCATTCAGTTTTGCGGTGTGAAGTTTTGTCTGTTTGCATAATGACTTCTTCTGTAATCCGAACTATACCATGGAACAAATGACACGTGCATTTGTATATATGTAGATATGTATACGTGTGCACAAAAGTACACACCCCCCCCAACATCATCACTAAGTCGATAAAAAAAAACATTACTTTTTGATTCTTTCCAACATATATTTAAACAAAAACATTTGGACTATACATTAAAGTTAGTTATAAGTTAGAGACTAATTCACATTGAGTGCTTGCCTATAAATTGTGACTGTTGCCTCTAGTGTTGTACCTCTACATCTGGGGACATTTGGAAGCTAGCTTAAAGAACAGAAAACCAGGGAGAAAAACACCACTACAGTCATCTGCATGCAGCTATTGCCATCACCAAGGGAAGGGAAAATAGAAACCTCTGTGTGGGAGAAAGAAAGAAAGAAAGAAAGAAAGAAAGAAAGAAAGAAAGAAAGAAAGAAAGAAAGAAAGAAAGAAAGAAAGAAAGGAACAAAGAAACAAAGAAAGAAAGAAACAAAGAAACAAAGAAACAAACAAAGAAACAAACAAAGAAACAAGCAAAGAAAGAAACAAAGAAAGAAACAAAGAAAGAAACAAAGAAAGAAAAGAGAGAAAGAGGAAGCAGACTCTAGAGCAGTGGTCTCAACCTCTCTAATGCTGCGACCCTTTAACACAGTTCCTCATGCTGTGGTAACCCCCCAACCATAAAGTTATTTTCATTGCTACTTCATAACTGTGACTTTGCTACTGTTACGATTTGTGATGTAAATATCTGCGTTTTCCAATGGCCGCAGGTGACCCCTGTGAAAGGGTCACTCGACCCCCAGAGGGTGAGAACCACTACTGTAGAATCATTTCAAAGACTGGCTATTGCTGTCCCAACCTATCTGAAGCAGGTGCATTCAAAGGTTCTTAAAGAGCAGAGGGCCTCCAGTGTTGGTCCCTGCATGGTTGTCTGTGTCACTCCCCACGAAATGTTTGTGATCTAACACCCACCCTCACCCCCACTCCCAACACAATGGTAATGGGAGATAAAGATGCTAGGAGATATGACTAAATTCTAAGAATGGAGCCCCCATGGAGAGACCCAGTGTCCTTGTACAAACACTTCTGGAGCATTCCTGTCCTGCTCACACAAGACTATAATAAGACAGTCACCGATGAGTCAAAGACAGTCACATATGAGCCATAAAGCAGGACTCTAATCTGCCAGTGTTCTGATCCTAGATGTCTCAGCCTACAGAGCCGTGAGAAATAAGTCACCTGTCTGGCATTTTGGATACAACAGCATGAACAGGCTAAGAGAGATCCGGTAAGGATGTTGGAGCTTACACTGCAGAGGAGACAGGCGGTTCAGCAACGCACACAGCTGGTGGGGGTGTAAACTGGGACAGACTACCTTGGACGACTTTATTAAAGCAAACAACCCATGTCTTCCAACTCAGCAGTCCTACTGCTAAGAATACATCTAGCAGGCATGCATGTTAGACTCTCAAAGCAAATTACTCCCCAACAGCCAAAACTAGGAAACTAAATGTCAACCTTAATGTGGATAAGTTTGAAATATAATCATATCATGGAGTCTTACAAAACAACAGAAAGGAAGAAACTATTAACTCCACAACTAAGTCACATATGAGCCATAAAGCAGGATTGGGTGACCAAGCAGAAGATACAAAGAATGCGTGTGGTGTGATTCCACCTAGATGAAGTGTGAAAGGGGAAAAGCTGATCCTTAATGATCAGGATGATGGAGTGTATGTTCTGGGATGGACAAGTGGGAAGCCCCATCACATCACCTAGGTAACAGCCACATGGGCGCACACATAAGGAAAGAAGGCATCAAACTATAGATTTAAGGTTTGTGTGCTTTATGTTACTTTTACAAGTACAGAGAGTCGGGTATGGTGACCCACAGTCATCCCAGCACTCAAGGATGCTGAAGTGATCCTGGTAAATCAGAGGCCAAGCCAGTCTACAAAGCAAGATCATGGCTCAAAACAACAAAGCCACATGGGGGATTCCTACTGCTGTAATAAAACATCATGACCAAAAACAACTTGGGGAAGATATGGGTTATTTCATCTTACAACTCCCAGGTCATACACATCACACGGGGAAGTCAGGACAGGATACTCAAGGCAGGAACCTGGAAACAGGAACTGAAGCAGAAGCCATTAAGAAATGCTGTCCAAAAAAAAGAAAAAAAAAGAAAAAAAAATGTGATTTATTGCCGGGCAGTGGTAGCGCACGCCTTTAATCCCAGCACTTGGGAGGCAGAGACAGGTGGATTTCTGAGTTCAAGAGTTCGAGGCTAGCCTGGTCTACAGAGTGAGTTCCAGGACAGCCAGGACTGCACAGAGAAACCCTGTTTCGAAAAAAAAAAAAAAAAACAAAAAGAAAAAGAGAAAGAAAGAGAGAGAGAAAGAAAAAAAGAAAAAGAAAAAGAAAGAAAGAAAGAAAGAAAGAAAGAAAGAAAGAAAGAAAGAACGAACCAACGAACGAACTAAAGGCTGAGTTAGCTTAGAAGTAGAGTGCTTGCTCACAAGGCCCAAGGCTGGGTCCTCAGCACGGCCTCCCCTACCAAAAGAGGGATAAATAACATTCCCCCACCTTTTTTAATAGCAATATACTAACAGAAATGCCTGTTCCAAAGCAATTCTCTGACTACTGCTACCTGACATTAACACACTCTCACTTTACTTCAGAATATGAGAGAGAGAGAGAGAGAGAGAGAGAGAGAGAGAGAGAGAGAGAGAGAGAGAGAATCTAGACAAGCCCAGTGTTGCAGGCTTGCACTACTAATCACTCAGAAAGATGAGGCAGGAGGATCACAAGTTCAATGACTGCTGAGCTACTGAGGGGATATGAGGCCAGGCTGGGTAACTTAACAAAACCATCTCAAAATAAGTATAAAATGGTGATAAAACACCTGTCTTTCACACTTGAAGTCCCAAGTTAAATCCCTGATACAACCAGAAAGAAAAAGGAAGAGAGAAGAGAGGGGTTAGACTGGAACAACCGTCAGGCCTCAGAGTGTGGCCTGGCTTCCTTGATCCTCCCTTCAGCTCCCCTCACAGCAGGTCCTCCCTTCTGTAAAAGGCAGAGCAGTGGAGCCCATATAATGCAGCATCTCCTCTGGATCCATTATCTGTCCCTAGAGAGTGTTCATCAGGGACCCAATGGAGTCATGTCACACCCAAGAGGTCACAGGCACTGGGCGAAGCAGCAGCCTTGCTTCGCTCAGGACTCAGGATGCTCAGGCTGACGAGATTTGCCACTCAGACCAGACTAGACAATCAGGGACAAGAGACTAGAAAACCAGCTTACAACTGGGCTTTCCTCACTTGTCCTCT
The DNA here is from genome assembly GCF_004785775.1 of Grammomys surdaster. NCBI lineage: Eukaryota > Metazoa > Chordata > Mammalia > Rodentia > Muridae > Grammomys > Grammomys surdaster. The sequence goes on from NW_021604608.1 coordinate 20,596,705, forward strand.
TTCACCAGCAAACACTTTCTGCCCCTTTATCAGGATGGATAAAGGGAGAGAGAGAGAGAGAGAGAGAGAGAGAGAGAGAGAGAGAGAGAGAGAGAGAGAATGGAAGAAAGAAAGGGGAAATCGATTAATTCTGACAAGGAAGCCAGGAGGATAGGACAGGGAAAATGAGTCAGAAGCTATGCTGGGATTTCTTCAGGCCAGAGAATGACTCTGGACCCTTATCTGAGAGTAGACAGAAAAATTAACCCAAAATAGATAAGAGAGCTAAATGTTAAGCCTGAAGCCAGAAAAATCCTAGAAGAAACCACAGAGAAATGTCTAGACATCATCACTGGTGACATTTTTGTGTCTCTCGCATCAAAAGCTCAGACTACAAAAGGCCAAAATAAATATATGGCGTGTCGCACTAACTATCTTTCGCACTGCAAATGGAACAGAACAAAACAGCAACTTGCTCAATGGGAAAAATCATCACAATCCAATTATCCGATAAGGTGTTAATACCCAAAATTCATAAAGAACCCAACTCAAGAGAAACAAATAATTTCTACTAACAAATAGGCAAGCAATCCAAACAGACAGCTCTCCAAAGACAGAAGATGCCCAGCAGGTGCATGGAGAGGTGCTTCACTCTGATTCTTGCAGAAATGCATACATGCATCTCATTCCCCTGCGCAGGCTGTTCTCACCAAGCCAGAAGATAACAAATGTCGATGAGGGTGTGGGGGAGGGGAATGTCTGTACTGCTGGGAGTGTGGATTGTTGCAATTTTCATGAAAAAAAAAAAAACCCAGCCTGGAATTTCCTAGAAAAATGTTACATAGTGGTTAAATATTCCTCCTTCCAACTTCCAATATCTGTATGTTTATAGCATAAGTGGAAAACTCCATGTCAAGCTTCATGTGACAGAAAGTGCACTAACAATGCATATAAGAAAGGTATTGGGTATAGGCCTACCTTCAAAGTGTCTCTAAGTATATCTGCACATAGGCACATATTCTAAAATCACAAATGGTTTTGATCCCAAGAACTTCAGTATGGGGCACCTGAACTATATAATCTCCAAATCGAAGTTGGGCTTGGTGGTATACATCTGTAAACCTATCTATCATGTGTACAGCAGAGGCAGGAGGACCGATGCAAGTTTGAGGCTAGTTTGGTTTACACAGAGTTCTAAGCCATCCAGGGTTATATAGTAAGATCCTGACTTTAAAGGGGGTGGGGAGGTAGGAGGGGAGGTGGTGGGAGGAAGGGAGGGAGAACCTTCAAAATGATCCACAAGGAAATAAAATCCCTACTTCATAAAGACATCTGCACTCCAGTATTCACCACACCATCATTACCAGTAACCAAATAATGGAAATAATCTAGGCCTACTGACAAAGAAATTCAGACTAGTATTCAGCCTTTGGAAATGAGATGCTACCATTTGCCACAACGCAGATAACACCTGAAGGAAATGATACTAAATGAAACAAGACAGACACAAAGACGATTATTACACGACAGCATTATACATGGATATATATATATATATATATATATATATATATATATATATGGCTATATATCATATACACGATAGCATGATACAAAATACAGATACAAAATAAGGAACAAGAAGGAGAAATGGGGACATGTCGGTCAGGGGTTGGTTACAAAGGAGCAGATCTATAGACCCTACAAGTCCAGAGATGCAGTGCATGGAAGACACTGTAGTATTGTCCTTGGGATTCCTGCCGAGAGATTTTTTTTTTTAAGCTTTTCTTGGCACAAAACCAAAATTCAAAACTGGGTGACTCTATGATATGATGGAATTACCCTGCTTCACCATAGCAACCACTTCACTATTTATGTCTCCCATAACATCATCTTGCATACCTTAAATATAAGCCACTTAATTTTTTTAAAAAATTTTTTTTGTAGATAGTCCTTGCCAAGTCGGGTTACTGGCCAAGTGGGGTGGTCAGCCAAGGAGCCTTAGATAGACAGATAAACGTCCTGACTCAATCACCACACTCTACCCATACTCAAGCACTTCTGATCCCCAAAACCACAGGAGCATGTAAGAGACTACAGGTATCACGCTCCCCTGCATCCTTGTCCAGCTCTGGATGGCAGATGCTCAGAGTGACGGGTATGCCATCAACAGACCAGATGACCAGGGGTAAGGAGGCTGGGAGCCTGGTATCTCCCTCCACAAGGCCCTAAGAGAGCATCCTGCACTAAGCATCTGCAGAGCTGGGCATCAGAAATAACAAACCAGATGAAGTCAGTTCCCCTGTTTATTTTTAATTCCTTCATTCTATCATCTGCAATTAAGGACTTCTTTGCAGAACCTAAGCTAGTCAAAAATCTAGTCAAAAAATATTTCATTGGCTGAACAGGTGGCACACATCTTTAATCCCAATACTTAGGAGGCAGAAGCAGGAGGATCTCTGTAAGCTGTAGCCAATTTGGTCTGCAAAGTTGAGTTCTAGGTCAACCAAGGCTATATAGTGAGACTCTGTCATAAATAAATGAATAAATGAGTAAATGAGTGGATGGATGGATGGATGGATGGATGGATGGATGGATGAGCAGACAGACAAATGGATAAATGGCAACACCCAAGACCACACCACCTGATTCAGGGATGGGCCTGTGAGGCGTTACATTCTCCTAAGGCTGCAGAAATTGCTGAAGATAAGATATGATTAACCCCTGCTTTTCCAAAAGATCGCCAAATCTCCAGAAGTGGGCTTGGCAGTGACCCTGTTCTCAGTGAATCCTGACTTGTAAGAGACTGGATTTGAAATTTTAAAAAGTCATTAGGACTAAAATGTGGAAGGCCTGCTATCACCTCTCACCTGTCTGAACTCTTGGTCTCCAGCTGGTGGCATTATGTCTTGAGGTTTTCCAACGTGGGGCCTACCTGGTAAACACAGATCACTGCGGGCAAGCCATTAAGGGTGATGTGACCCAGCTCCAACTCTGGCCCCACCTCTGCTAACTGATCCACCACAATAGGAACTAGTAGCACCACAATCTCCCACAGCCACCAGCACTATGCGCCCCACTCTGACTGACTGGACTGTGAACCAAAGCAAACTTCTCCCGGAAGCTGCTTCAGTCAGGTAATGCGAGTGACCACTAAGGTTTCCGTCCAACTGTTTTATAAAGCTTAACGGTGTACCTTCCAGATTCTTATCTAAACACTGCCATGTGTACATTTAAATCATTCTTCATGGGAAAAGATGGCAAAGATCCCAAAAAAGAACAAGTGGAATTGGCCCATAGTCCACGACAGACTTTTATCGGCACTTTCTTTTTATAATCATTTATTTATTACGGGGGGGCCGTATATGTGCCACAGTACTCATGTGTGGTCGGTCAGAGGACAACCTGTAATGTTGACAGAGGTCTAGGCTCCTCAGCAAGTGCCTTTTATGGGCTGCTGCATCTGGTCGGCCCCTTAGGCATTTTCTATGTCATCCTCTTGAAGCCTTTCAGTCACCAAAGCGGGCTCCAGTCCGTAGGTGAGGCAAACTGGGGCATGGGACGTTGGGTGACAATTCTGGGATCACTGTAAGGATAGAGCCAGGCTTTGAAGCCAAGCCTGCAGGGCAATACAGTCTCAGTTCTCCCCTTATGCCACCCTTCTTCCACTGGGATTCCTGCAACTGCCACACGGAAACCTGCACTCCCTGGGCCTGCTTTCATCAGCGAGCTTGACATGCTCCTTGTGGAGGCTGCAGTCGTCCGGGTCACTGCTTCTGCAGGTCTCCTAGGGCCCAGCTGGATAGAGAACGCTGCTACTGGAAGAACAGGCTGTGGGCAGGGTAGATGAGTCTGAACAGGGAGAAGGAAACTGAGAGCAAACGCATGCACACATGCAAGATTAGGTAAAGCTGCCTTTGTGATCTGAACAGGGACCCAAAAAAGAAAAAAAAAAAAAAAAAAACAAAAAACCACCATCAGTGGGAACAGAACAAGGTGTAAGTGACCAGGCCATCCGCAGCAGTGCTGGCCCCGCCAGGTCCCACAAGCCTACCTTTTAGAGACTCTTGGGCTGGACTCTGGTATCACACCTTCCTTGAATGGTCTTCACACTCCAAACCCCAGCCCTCAGAGTCACAGGTCCAACTGCCTCACCCAAATCTCCACCAAGATACCCCCTCGATCCCGCCCCCGATGCCTGTTCCACTCCATCTGCATTCAGAGTGGCCACCCTCTGCCAGTCACCAGGCTAAAACCCTGACTCCTCCTTCACTCTAACTACCACACTCCACACCCAACTCATGAGAAACCTGTGGACTCCACGTGAAACAAATACTCAAGCTGCAGCCCTCTCTCACCCGGTCCGCTGCCCTTATTCCAAGTCTGCAGCATCTGTGAAGCCAGAGCACCACAGGTTGCCAGTCTGGGAACAGGGTGTCTGCTGCTTCAAGCTTGCTTGTCAAGACTGTCGGCTTCTCCCCGCAGGTTCCAGACGACCCTTGTGAAGTGCAGGATGGTTCCCCTTGCTGAACCCTCAGTGGCCTCCCATCCTCCCTGTTATCAAAGTCAAGGCTCTCCCCATGGCCTTAACAGTCTTGAAAGCTCATTCGCCAGCTTTACCCCTCCTTTCTGACTTCTCAGCTTCATCTCTTCAGCCCTTTGCTGCAGGAACTGAATCTCCTGCCCCAGGGTGTCCTCCTCACCTCCTGCAAAGGTTTACTGAAGCACCACCTTCAGCTAACCAAATGTGGTGTATACACTCGGAAGGCATCATGAACCCAGCCAGCCTGGGCTACAAAAGGAGACTCTCTCTTAAAATAAAATAATAAACCAGCTCCCCTGTTCTAGCTCACCCCTCAGACCACGTCCAATTGGTCCAGCTTTTCAGCACTGCATGCGCATGCGCCCTGGCCTATCAGTTATCCACCACGGCTGGCTACGGTCTCCAGACTTTAACCACGGAGGCCACGTTGCACGAAGCATCTGCTAGACGCCCGGAACCTAGATAGCCAGCTGAACAAATGGACCATGTCTGCCCAGCTGCTTCCTATTTCCAACATCATAAGCTAGTTTAAGAAAAACCTATTGCAGCCAGGCACGGTGGCACACACCTCCGATCCCAGCACTTGGGAGGCAAAGGCAGGAAGATCAAGGGTACTAGACACTCCCCCATGACCGTGACAACTCTACAGGTTTTGGCGAGCTCACGGCTATGCCTCATAGTCAGCCTGTCTACCTAAACTTCGTCTCAAAAAAAAAAATAAAAATAAAAATAAATCTAAGGCAAGCCTGTGATTGTGATTGTGTTGTTTCTGCTTTGTGGTTTTCTGAGGTCATTTTAATTCAGCTCCTCCCTCAGAGCTTCCTGGCTCTTCAGTCCTTCGCCTGGACTAACTACCTGGCCTCGGGCTATCCTCCCTCAGGCTCTGTGCCCATTGCTACCTTAGCTGCCCCTGACTTTGAAAAATTCTCAACTGTGTTTTATGTTCTGGGGGAGGGATCCCAAGTCTGAAAAGACCTAGAAGCTGCCCGGACTGCTAACAATTATTTGCTCCAAATGTAATTCCCAGTGGTGTTAACGTTTGATTTCTTTTATGTCTGAGTCTTGTCATAGGAACGCATTTTTCCTTGTAGGATTAAAATACATGTACACAGCTGGACGTGACCATCCCCTTCAAAAATAAAACTCACGTGAGACGGGACTGTGGCTGCGGTCACGAGCTTGCCTTGAGGTCACTGTGGCTGGCCAGCTCTCAAGGCCTTCCTTCTTCCTCTCCTTACACCTCTGGACACAGGCTGGTGAGCCCCTCCCCCACCCAGTGGCCGAGTAGCTGTAGTGTGGTAATTACTTGGGTTCTGAACACGGAATGATGTCACCGGATGATTGGGAGACAATTGACAACAAACCAAAACCATCTTTAAATTGATTGCTTAAAAATGCAGGTGGTTCGCCAGATTTACAAACAAAATCATGTTGGCTCAACGTGTTGGTTTATTATTTTTATTTTGCCTAATCAGCAATCTGTACACACCCTTGTGCCAATGTCTGGCCCGTTTTAAGACTCTTCCTGTGCTTACACACTATGCATTGTGGACTTTCCCCGCTTGCTTCCTAACACCCTCGTACAAAAGGTGGAGGAGAGTATGGACAGAGGGTGCAGTGAGCATCCAAGCCCTGAGGGAGCCATTGAATTCCACTGGGAGTGTCAGCTGTGTGGTATTCTAAACCCCGTCTTCTCAAAACAGCTAGAGCCCTAAAGGCTGTATTTTTTTGAGCTGGTATTGTACAGTGGGCAAGCACTGATCCAAGTATTTCATCTCATTCCCACCCTGGCCTACAAAGCCTTTTATTCCTATTTAAATGTGAAAATCTATAGGCCTGAAAAGCCCAGAAGGCAGCAGGGTTTGAATCTCTCATCCCCTGAATTATGGTCACTAGTGTTTTCTGTTTGCAGAAGCTGGTCCTTCTCCTAATAATGCTACAGACCTCCTTTGCTGTCTGCTGGCAAACTCCTACTCGACCTTCAAAACCCAACTTGAGGAGCCTTTCCTGATACTCACAGCACAAGACTCTACTTTCTAGCTTAATGTTTTTTGGCTCAAGTGCTATTTCACTAAGAGGCAAATAAACAAATCCCCACCCACTTGACCCGGGCTCCAGATAAGAAGGAATCAGGTCTGACTCATACCTCAATTCCCCACTCTTAATACATATCAAAACATGAAAGTCACCAATCTGAGACCTGCATCCCTTTGTAATATAAGGACATCTACAAGGGGTTCAGTATTCTAGGCACTGTGCCTTAACTTAATCAGTATTGTAAACCCCACAGAGGAAGATCCCAACACTGACACCATCTTGAAAATGTGTGGCCAGTCGAAAAATTTAAAATCAAGGCCAGCTCTGAATAAGAACTGTGTTTAGAGCCCCGCAGACATGCTCGCCTCTGTGGCTCAGCAGAAGGGATGAAGTGAATTCTAAGACCAAGATGCCTCGGGACACACTCTTGCCCTCTCAAAATGTAAGTGCTTAAAGGCCCTCAGAGAGCAGATCCTCACTCCAGGGCCTCTCAGCAGCCTCTCTCACAGCTGCAGAGGTGCCCGCAGGGAAGCCCCTCCTCCTGGCCCTAGGGAAGCTCCTCCCCTGCTCTCACCAGTGCCCCGCCCCAAGCCTGACCCCACACTCTGTCTCCATCTCCATACACCCACCCACCTGCAGCGTCTGTGGCTCTTCCTGGCCTGTTCCATGTGTCTACTTCCATGTGTCTGCATCTCCACTTCCTCCTCTAATACGGACGCCGGTTGTGACTTCAGGGCTCAGGCCAGTCCAGTATGGCCCACCTTACCTGTTTTACATCTACAAAGTGCTTGTTCCAGATGAGGTCAAGTTCAGAGATAGCAAAGGCCAGAACGGATTTCCAGGAATTTTCTTGGGAGAAATACAGTTCGACACATCTCAAACACCCTATAAAAATGAGCCCAGGCATGCAGAGAACTGGCTCTGTCTCTCTAGTCAGTTAATCTCTTGATTCTAAGATCCGCCAGTCCTCACATCACCCCTGGGCTAAAGGCCTGCGATTCTGGGGTCTCACTACAAACAAAGTAATAAGAAACCAAAATATAACATGCTTTAAGTACATAAGAAATTTTCTTCACCGTGAGACCTCACATACAATGGAAGCCGACTGATAACACTAAAATTATCCCAAGGTCGGCACTTGTTGTCTGCTGGTTCTCACAGTGCTCATTCATCACCCACGAGCCACTTTTATTTTCCACTCAGATAGATAGATAGACAGACAGACAGACAGATAGACAGATAGATATCAGGTGTGATGGTTTGTGTGTGTGTGTGTGTGTGTGTGTGTGTGTGTGTATTTTTTGAGACAAGGTCTCACTATGCTGTTGAGCTTTAGTCTGTTGCTGAGTGCAGGCCCCAAGACCTGGTTGCCCCAGAGATGAGAGAGTCCACAGGTAGACCCAAGTAATGCTATATGACCTTGCCCCCAAGTTAACTCTGATTGGTCAATAAAGATGCCGACAGCTGATAATTGGGAAGAAGAGACATAGGTGGGGTTTAGGGTACCCAGGCCTGGGGTCATAGGAGATCCCATAAGGGGTCAAGGGAGAAGAAAGTGAAGAGAGGAGAAGGCACTATAGGGTAAGAACCTTAAAGTAATGGCCATGTGGGTTGGCTAATTGGCATTAAGAGCAGCTCAGACAAAACATGGCAAATTATATAATGGGATTATTGGCTGGGAAATAGACATAATAGCATAGGAGATAGATATCTGCCCATCTGCCCAGCCATTGTGCTTATTAAGGCTTGTTATGAATATAGAGGTTTTGTGTGTGTGTGTGTGTGTTTTATCCAAGAACTAAATGGTCAAAAGGCGGGGTAGGAACCCCGGACTGAGAGTAAATCATATCATAACACTATGCAGCCCAGGAAACCCTTAACTTGCAGAAGAATTAGGAGGTGTGGCCTTGTTAGGAGACGTGGAGGGGCACTGAGGTTTGGAAAGACTCACCCCATTCCAGGGTGCTCTCAGCTGAAATCTCACACCTTCACTTCACCATCACGAGCCCCAACTCTCTAAAACTGTACGGCCAGTTTAGTCTTTTCTTTTATAAGTTGCCGGTCCATGGCGTCTCGTCACAGTATTAGAAAACAAAATAAGACAGCTTTCATAGGGCCATGAGTTCGCACAATGTCTCACCTTGCCTGACTCCAACCTTAAAATTCTTCAATTTGTTCTGGCCAGTGAGATACCATCTTTGTATAGACTACAGCCCGAGGGGAAAAAAAATAATCTCAGGATTTTCTCTCCTGTTTTCATCTTGTTTTGTCATGATGTGTGGCCAGCTGATGCTATGATCAGTACAGAAGAACAAACTACGGAGTGAAGCAGATCATTCTGCCCGCCGTCTTAGAGCTGTTTGCTCATCCAAGGAGAGGATGGCTAGGCATTGTGCACACCAGTAATCCCAGCACTGGAGAGGCACAGGCGTAGATCTCAGTGAGTTTGAGGCCAGCCTGTTCAACATAGAAAAGCTAGTCAGGGCTGCATAGTGAGAGACCCTGGGGCTGGAGAGATGGCTCAGCGGTTAAGAGCACTGAAAGCTCTTCCAGAGGTCCTAAGTTCAATTCCCAGCAACCACATGGTGGCTCACAACCATCTGTAATGGGGTCTGGTGCCCTCTTCTGGTGTGTCTGAAGAGAGCAATGGTGATGTACTCATATGCATAAAATAAAAATAATAATAATAAATAAAAAAGATAAAATAAAATAAAAATGAAGCCTAGTCGGGCTGGAGAGGTGGCTGAATGGTTAAGAGCACTGGCTGCTCTTCCAGAGGTCCTGAGTTCAATTCCCAGCAACCACATGGTGGCTCACAACCATCTGTAATGGGATCCAATGCCCTGCCTGGTATGTCTGAAGACAGTTAACAAACACTCATATGTATAAAATAAATAAATCTTTGAAAAAAAAAAAAGAGAGAGACCCTGTCTCAAAATATGGAGAGGTTGATTGCTCTTCACTCAACTGATCTGCCTGTGATGATCCCAGCTCTGTGATCATTGATGATAAACTTCACCAATGTGCCATGCTTCTTCATAAGAGGTGACAACCCTGGAGTGCCACTCATGGCATTTCGGCACTGTTGATGCCCTAGAATGCATCAGGTCTGATAGCCACTATCACACACTGTGGAAAATAACAACTTTAGAATTGTCATTCTGATAAGCACTGGCCTTCAAGGACAGGGGGAAACAAAGTACTCAATATTTATATAAATAAGTGTGACTCACATTTTTCTTAATGAGAAGTCAGTGTTGTGCCTGGACATTTGCTGGACATCCACTATACTGTGAACTGGGAGAAATATATTCACCATGAACTTGGTGGTCTGGTGCTCTCTGGACACCAGGGAAACAATAAAATATTTCTACAACAGGCTTTGGCCACTTAGGCAGAGTTGAGGGGAATCCTTTGGCCTGTATAATTATTAACCAGCCTGCTACCTACTGTCTTTGAAAAGACTCAGTAAGCTGAGCTCATACATAACTAAGAGACAAAACCCAGTCAAACAGCATCTGAATGACACAAACTTCCAAACTGACAGAAAGGAGCAGATGCTCTAAAGGCCACCAGGTGAAGCAGACATCACAGGGTCTGAACATGTCCTAACATCAAATTTTCACCCAGCCCCCAACTTCCATTCTTGTGTTCCCCGAATCATCTTGGCTCAAAAGCAAATGAAAGTACTAACAGATTTTTCTATAGGGCAACCAAAATCGTTTTTGGAAGAAACAATATGACCCCCACTTTAAATAAACAAACTAACAAATAAATAAATAACTGAAGTAACAGCTTACCTCCTGAGAAAACATAGAATAGTTTAGCCAAGTAAATTCTTACTGCCACTCCACAGGAAATGCAATTTTCAGACCATGTTAAATTTATAGAATACTCTGCGGCTGCCAGCCAATCTCCCCTGGTAGCCGGAGCTCATCCTTTGTCATGATGCTGAGCATGTCTTCAGGATACAATGTTCTGTGATTACAGAAATCCTTGATTTGTTTCTAGAGAAAACACCAACTACATTTTTTTTAAGTATATATTACCTTTCATAGACTGGAGAAATTTTCTTTGTTTCAAAAACCAACTAGGGGCTCAGGGATAAAGCACTTGCAGTTTACAAGCAAGAACACCAGAGTTCACATCCCCAACACTCTTGCAAACAGGACAAAGAGGCCTGACTTGCCAAACTGGCTAAATCAGCAAGTTCAACCAAGAGGCCCTGCCTCAGTAGTGATTCAGGAAGACATCCAATGTGAACACACACAGGCGTACCCACAAATATGCAAATGTGTATACACACACACACATATGAAAAACAAACCAACAGGTAAATCATTTTAAATTTGAAAAATTAAGCCAGGGGAATGATTCAGAAGGTGAAAGAGTTTACCATCAAGCATGAGAGCCTGAACTCAAGCCCCAGGATCCACATGACAGAAAAACTGAAGTCACAGGTTGTCATCTCTCACTCCCTCCTACCTACCTACCTACCTACACACACACACACACACATACACACACACACAATAAGTAAATATAATTTCATTTTAATTAAAGAGCAAGCAGAGAGGGCATCATAGCTCATGTTGCTAAAGAGGCTAAGGCAGAAGTATTGCCATGGGTTTAGGGCCAGCCTGTGTTACCCAGTGTGTTGCAAGGCAGAATGGTCAATGATGTACAAAAGACTGCTGTGGGCATCATGCTGACCAAGTGTGGCCCAGGATCAAACCCTAACCCATAAGTCCTCCAAGCCTACAAAACTAGGATCCATGGTCCCACACTGACAGTCTATCAAGGGGGAATAACAAACCCAATTTCAAAAAAAAACCAAACTGGGAAATTGAAGACAAAGCATGTTACACATCTCTTTCCATGAGCCTTTTTTAAAAGCCCTATCTTAGCTGGAGAAACAGTTTAAGATTAAGAGCACTGGCTGCTTGTCCACAGAACACAGGTTTGATTCCCAACACCCACAAGGCAGCTCACAACCATCTGTAACTCCAGTTCCAGGGAATGTAACACCCTCTTCTGGCCTACATGGATAGGCAACAACAGAAAAGTGGTCCACAGACACACATGCAGGCAACCTACTCACACACACAATAATAAATTATAAATAAGTCTTTAGAGAGAAGAGAAAACTTCCTTTTGTTTTAATCCTTAAAAAAAGGACAAATCTGATAAAGGACCATCACTGGTAGCCTAGTTACAAGAATGCAATGCTCTCAGAAAGACTCAGAAAGATGCTCTCAGAGCATCCACTGTTCCACCTGATAACCATCTGAACAATAAAAGAAAAACTCAAAAGAGAAGCTGAGTATGCTGGCCCTGCTGATCGCCCGTAGGGCACACATTTCACAGGACCACAGCAGACCCGTCCACCAGCATGGCCCTGTCAGTATCTCCTGCCAGCATCTCACAGGTGGAGAGACTGAAGCTCCAGCTGCTCACATTGAAACCCAGACCCACCCACATCTAAAGCCTAGTCTGGAGGAGTATGAGTTTCCTGCAGAAGAAAGCTTTTTAACAAGACAGGAACTTGGTGTCAAGGTTAAGTGACAAGTGAGTACCATCTGTCCCCTCCCCAACCCTTAGAGTTCCAAGCTCAGGTGCAGGCCACCCTGAGGTTTGGACATGCTCACAGGAGCTTCAGTCTGGGGCAAGTTAACTCCTATCCCGAATTTTAACTGTTTCACCCATTTTTAAGTTTATAATTATATGAATTAAGCACAACCACACTGCTGGGTCATCGTCACCAGCATCCATCCTCCGGACGTCTCTTCCAAATGAAACCTTGGTCCCAGGGAACACCAGCTTTTATCACCCTAGCAACCCTGGTCTAGCTTCTGCCTCTGTGACCTGACTATTCCAGGTTAGTAAAACCGTAGGCTTGTCGTACTTGGCTTATTTCACTTAGCGATTTCATTTCCAAATAGTCTCTGAGATACAGTCCAGAGAACATACCTTTCGGATAAAACACACGATAGTAATTTTACTCCCTTTCTTTTTGCCAAAGCTTGGAAAGGGAGAAGGAGACAGAGGGGTAACAAAGTCATCCACTATCCTTCCCAGAGACAGAGCCTATTTCTGAGTCTGTTCGCTCTCTCCTATGGCTGGCTTCATGTGAACAAATTGTTAACAGTTACATCACCTTGGAACATTCACAGGGGACATCATATCACATTCTTTAACATAAGCATCTATCAAAATGGCATAAGGCCAGGCATTTTGAAATTAATCCCAAGGTCAACATGAAGGAAAAATAAAGGTCCTTTAATGAAAACCTGCACCCACCCAGTTCTCCTATTACACAAAATAAATGAAGGCTGCCTTAAGTGTCACTCTGATAGCAGGAAACTGTTCTTGGCAAGCCATCATGGTATTGTTTAATAGCTAGCGCTGCAGAAGGAAGGCAATACACTCACAAGTGTTCATGCAGGAACAAATGAGAGGCAAAACTTTATATACACTCTGAATGAGGCCAGCCATTCTCCTTCCCTCCCCACCCCTCATTTCTCTCAAAGGGAAACAGCACAGTCCCGCTGACGTGAAAATCCTGCTTTCTTACAGGAATGAAGATAATAATGCCACAAATCAACGAGCTCTGGGTCTTTTTGTTGTTGTTGATGTTGTTGTCTTTAATTGTTTCTTTCTTGCAATTCCCGTGCCCTCAGAACCAAGGGAAAGGAAAAAAAAAATCAATGAAACTCCATTCCTTATTAAAAACACAGCAGGACCTCGGCCTGGTGAAGTGGGGTGATTTACACGGAAAGAAAACCAGATGCGGCAGGATACGACTTGGAACCGTGAGACAGGGGGATACACAAGTGGGCGGAATGCAGGACTTCCTGTATTTATTTTCGTAGAATTAACCTCCAGTTCTGGAGTCATTTTTAGGAACTGCCGCTGACCCCGTGGCCACGTCCCTGCACAGTGGTGTTTCTGCCCAAATCAGTGTATTGACTATGAAGGCAACAGGATTTTCCTCAGAGCTTTGCAACATGGGGACCCTGCCCACTGTAACAGTCTCCAGCACCGACATCATCCCTGAGTCCCTGTCTCTTCAGGACCACAAAACTAGGGACCCAAGAGTACAACCCACCCAAATCTAAAGCCCTGAACTAAAGGAACCTCCCTGCCCCTGCTCCTCTCAGCCCTGCTCCTCCCAGCCCTGCTCCTCTCAGCCCTGCTCCTCCCTGCCCTGCTCCTCCCAGCCCTGCTCCTCTCAGCCCTGCTCCTCCCAGCCCTGCTCCTCCCTGCCCTGCTCCTCCCAGCCCAGCTCCTCCCTGCCCTGCTCCTTCTAGCCATGTTCCCCACTGCCCTGTTCCTTCCTCCCTGCCCTGTTCCTCCTTTTCTGCCCTGCTCCTTCCTTCCTGCTCCTCCCTGCCTTGTTCCTCCCCCTACCCCCCGACATGCTCCTTCCTCCCAGCTCCTCCCAGCTCCTCCCTGCTCCTCCCTCCCTGCCTTGCTTAGATGTGGCTCTGGTTGTTCCCTCCAGCTCCAGCTCCTTTCATTCTTTTCTAAGTAAACTCTCACTGCATCTTTCTGGAAACTACTCTAAGCAGAAGAGAATACAGCACGGATGGGGCCTCTTCACCCACCTGATAGCTGAGTCAAATGGCTTTTTTAATTCTTACCATGTAGCCCAGGCTATCCTGGGCTCTTGATCCTCCTGCCTCAGCCTCTCAAGTGCTGGTATTACTTACAGGTATCAGGTTCTATCTTAACTACCATACCTTAACATACCTTCTTTTTGAGACTCACCCTGGCAATCCTTGCAAATAAACATTTTTGTTTGTCAAACTCACCACTCCCTGACCCCTTCTGTGCTTGCTATGCCAAAGAACAGTAAGGTATCAGAAAATAAACCTCTTCAAAATGGCTGGCCTAGATCACCTGTACTCTAACATCAAGAAAGACCAAAACTAAACATACCTGAGCCAAAAGGAAATCCAAAAGCTAGTACTTTTAGCTGAGGATGATACATTGTAGCTGACTGCCTAGAATTCTGGCACTCGGTGAGTCGAGGTTGCAAGATCAAGATTTAACATAGTTAAGTTTAAGCCAGCTTGGCTATGCAGACCTGAGGAAGGGGGTTACTCGGTACAGAGAAGGAGGGAGAAAGAGAAGGAAAAGAAAAAAGGAAGGAGAGAAGTGTGGTATAGAAAAGACAGATGGGGGTTACTTCTCAAATTTAGCGCTCCCAGACAGATGGGGGTTACTTCTCAAATTTAGCGCTCCCCCTTGGAAGCCCATAGATCAGTCACCTCCTCTCTGCCTTCTTCTTCGTCAGCTGACACCCAGAGCAGTGTCTGCATACCCAAAAGACACAATGACATCATAATTTCCACAATTCAAGTCAAAGCCTACAATCTGTTAAACTGAGTAAGGCAAAAGCACGTAAGAAATGAATTTTTTTTTCCTATCAATGGTAGTTAGCCCAGCAAGGACTTGAATTTCCTGAACCTTTCTTCCTCTTTCCCTTTATATTGCCAATCTCATCAGACAGGGAAGCTGAGCTCCCACAGATGGGGCACAGCTATTGTCTACACCAGGGATAAAAGACAGAAACCATCTTGGCCAAGAATGCTTGCTAGCGTACCTGAGATCTGGCGACCCTTTTCACAGAAAGAACTACCTGCCTTGCCCAGTTACTTTGGCTTTGCTCATGTGTTTCTTGGTGTGACACCAAGGTTATCATTTCATTTCTAAAAAGCTTGTGCTAAGCAGCCTATTTTAGAAGTCACGGAGGCAGTACCCAGCTCAGACCCAGACGGCAGGCACCATAACAAGGTGAGCACAATCGGTGTACAAGACTGTAGACGCATGGGGATCCCTGAAGATGGTTTGTAAGCGAGGCTCTTCTGAACCAGTCTCTAAAGCCTCTCTCCCCATCACGTGGTAGCCTGTCAGCCATGTGTCTGACCCGCATGTTTACCTGACATGGCTTCTTTCCTTCCCTTCTCCGTTCCCTGTCTCCAGGCAGCAGCTGACCTTACAGCTTGCCTCCTCTGGGCTTTTTTCTTTTATACTCTAATAAAATGGCTCTTGGGTTTCTATTTGAGCTCACTTTTAAATCCGTTGAACAGTGAACCTATGAGCACTGAAAGGTGGCCCAGGCTTCCCCTATATCAAAGAGAGCACAGTGTCTTACAACTCTCCACAGCAGCTCAAAGGGTCCACTATCAGAAGACTATGGGCATAATAAACATGCTCGACAAACACATGGCTAAGTGAAGGAGACAATTGAGTAGCCCTCCCCTCGCCTGCAGAAATGATGACTTAGGCATTTGGTTATATGGTCCAAGTTAAATATGGCTTAATTTCAATTCAGTGTGATCTGGCGGTTTTGTGTTTTTACACATAAGGGCTATTTGTATGCAATTCTATTTGCTAAA
Organism: Grammomys surdaster; assembly: GCF_004785775.1. Classification (NCBI taxonomy): domain Eukaryota; kingdom Metazoa; phylum Chordata; class Mammalia; order Rodentia; family Muridae; genus Grammomys; species Grammomys surdaster. Next base: position 20,612,668 of record NW_021604608.1, read on the forward strand.
TTGAATTTCCTCTGCATTTCTTCTGGACACGTTTCATTTCTACATTAGCCACACCGAAGAAGTACAAGAAAACTATGTTCTAGAAACAGTGATGGCTTCTCTCCAAACCATTCTAGAATTTAGAACAATAACCAAAAAAAAAAAAAAATGACTTATATGTAAACTCACACTGATCTCCTTAACATCACAGAGTGTTGCTTATGAATTCAGAAGTGGGGAGGGGGTAGAGGGGAAAGAGGATTGAGAGAGGAAGAGGAAACAGAAAGAGGGTGCAGAAAATGTGTTCTTTCCAACACTCGAAACGCAAATATAAAGGAACTCAGAACCATCCCACAGGTTTCCACAGACTATGTACAGAAGCCAGGAAGAAATACAGATGAAGATGAAGGGCTCAGGACTTAGGGTATGAGAACCCCATAGGAGAACAGAGAAGAACCCCTGACCCTGACAGGGGTGACTGTGTACACTAGTGGCTCTCCAGGTGTGACTCTGGTCTAGCAGCTTAGATGCTACCTGGGAAATCCTGACAAATGCAGGCTTTCATCAAGCCACACCACAGACTTGGGAACTCCAGGGCTAGGACCAGTAAGATGTGTTTTCACAAGCCCAGGGGTGACTCTGATGCACAGTGAGGTGGGCACCAAGTAAGCAACTTCCTGTAGGAGGACTGACATCAGACAGATGAAAAACAGTCCATCGAAGATGGATGCAGCCAACAGAAGTCCTCTATCCAACGCCAAAGAATGCATGGCACGTCGTACAAATGGTAGTGTGCAAGTCCAGGGCATGAGAGGGAAGGCAGATCACCAAGGGTGTTGGGTTCAGTGCCAAGCAGCTGTACTTTCAGCCTCCGGGCAGCAAGGAGTCCCTGGATGGGCAGAATGGACATGCCCACACCTGCAGAGGATTTTAGAAACAGCACGGAGAAGAAATGGGCAAGCTACTTGGAGAATGACTGCAAACTCTGCAGGGAGAGGCAATGGTGGTGGGAAGAAACTGGAGGCTGTGGAGAATGGCAGGGCTCCACACAGGGGCTAGAGACAAGCGGTGATTTAAACACCAGAGATGTAGGTAACAGGAAGAGACTGAGCTGAGATTTGCCTGACACACTCGAAATCCAACCAAAAGTATACACTGGTCTGGGGAGCAGAGTGATTCTCTGCTGGTAACACTATACTGTATTGTATACAGTATACAATACTGAGCTGTCAGCTTTTCTCTATAAATGGGAGTGCCAACCAGACAGAGGGCCATCCGGGTCAGGTTCATCACAGGGCATTGGGATCAGCCTCCAGCTTCTGGGAAGCCAAACAGAGATGCAAACTAAGAGGTCATTACTCTCATTCAAGAGAAGACAAGAGGGGTGGGGGAGGAATTTGAAATAACCTCAGTGTGATGATTTGAACAATAATGGCCCCATAGGCTCATACATCTTAATATTTGGTCCCCAGTTGGTGGAACTATTTGGGAAGGACTAGAAAGTGTGGCCTTATTGGAGGAGGTGTGTACTGCAGGTGGACTTCGAGGCTTTAAAAGCCTACACCAGGCCCAGTGCCTGTCTATTTCTGTATTTCTGTCCCTCTGTCCCTCTGCCTCTCTGTCTCACTGTCCCTCTCTCTCTCTCTCTCTCTCTCTCCCTCTCCCTCTCCCTCTCCCCTCCCCCACCCCCTCCCCCTCCCCCTCTCCCTCTCCCTCTCTGTCTCCATCTTGCTCCAGCACCAGGCCTGCCTGCCTGTCTGCCATGCTCCTCACCATGATGATAATGAACTACCCCTCTAAATTGTAAGCAAGCCCCCAATTAAATGCTTTCTCTTATAAACTGCCTGTGACGGTGTCCCTTCACAGCAATAGGACAGTAACTAAGACACTTGGTTTCTTACATTCTCTATAGTCTGCTGAGAGCATCCAAAACCCAAAACTCCTATTATAAAAATTTAACAGTAAATCTGATCCACTGAATGGAGTCCACAAAGGCTCATCTCCCTGTAAAAGGGCTCCAAATACTTTTGACAAAAGTAAAAATAAGATATCGTTCCAGGCCCCAAAGACACAGTCACCTAACTGAGATGAAAAGACAGCTTTCCTCTACTTCTATTTTTGGAATAACCGTAAAGCAGAGGATAGAGATGTTTCAAATCTCACTGATAGAAGTCTGCATCTTTGCTTTGATTTTCAGAAATGATTCCTGGCAGGCAGATAATGCTGTGACCCAATTCCTGGGTATTTTGGAAGTAGTAGGCACTTAGCTGGGGGATGAGCGGGGGGGGGGGGTGGTGCAGAGGGAAGAGTTACGAGCAGGCACTACCACCGTCCTCCCGACTCATTTCATGGTGGAGGAAGCACTGGCAGTCAGGAAGCAGTACAGCAGCTCCCCCTGACCTGCTTCCCGCTTTCTCACCATTCCCGAAATAGATGGAGCTAGGGAAGACCATAAATACACTCCCAGCCCTCTAGGGGAGGCTTGGTAAGGACATAAATTTGGGTCCCTGGGAAAAAGGGATGAAAGGCAAAGCTACTGAAAGCCCTAGAATCAAGGGGGTGGGGACAGTGGGAAATACTGACAAAAGGAATAGGGGAAATTGCCAGACAGTTCTTACACCAAAGTACACCCAGGGGGCAGCGCTAAAACAGGTTCCCCAAAGTTGAGCTCCTCGGTTCAAAAGGCAGACCTTGGTAAGCCAAGAGTAACGGTAACGGGTAAGGTCTCACTGCTCTCCAAGTGGCGCCAAGTGGTGGTCTGAGCCCTTATCCTCCATCGACTCCTGAAATCTTCAAAATTGTGTTGCATACATGCCTTTAGCTTTCTCATTTGCAGGAGAGGTATTACATAATTATGGTGCTCAACTAGAATTCTGCCATTGGCAGACATGTGGCAACCCCATGATAGGGCAATACCAGAACCCTAAGGGTGTGATTTTTCAACATCAAGCTCCAATAATATTCCAGGGGGGAAGGTTGCCCTGCGCATTGTACGCATTGTACACTAGCCGATAGCATCCCTAACTAATCTCTATCTGCAAAAGCCAAGAGTCAAGCTAAAATGTCTCCAGGCCAAATGTGCCCTACAGGGCAAAAGTGTCCCGTCCCTCCCCCTAGGCCCAAATGCAAAAGCGGTACTGCAGAGATTTGAATGGCCACGTTCCTACTTCCACAGGAGGATCCCGTGTTGGCAGGGAAGACGAGCTCAGAAAGGTGCAGGGAGTTAAGGGCGGGTCAGGAGCCAGAAAGGGCTTCTTCAGGGGAGACTTTCACAAGAGCCACTTGCCACGGCCTCTCTTCCACGCAGCACCCCCACCTAGCTTCTTTTCTCACTACTCCTGCAAACCCCACACGGGCCTCCACTAGAGCACCCTACCGATGCTCTGGCACACTCTCCTGTCTTCTTGGACTTGGCACAGTGCCTGGCACCAACTATGTATGCAATAAACATTTGCTGCACAAAGGAATGAGCACGTGGAGCTGAGGTTTCTGGGAGTCACCGAATGAATGTCTCTCTTCACTAATGACCTAGAAAAGCATATATGAAACTTGTTTCTTGGGGAGGATCCGAAAAGTTCTCTACTGCCAGCAGGCAGAGAGAGTCCAGGGCTGAGCAGTGCTCCCCATGGTACCCAGGCCCCAGTAACTGAGCATTCTCATTAGGCCTCAGCCATGTCCATCCACAAATTACATTGGAGTAGCTCACCAAAAATGAAGCAACCCGGGAAACCTAACTTGTGCTAAGTTTCTCCTTTTACCTACAGACAGTACTGTTCAGCTATACACAGTGCTTCCACCTACAGACAGTACTTCAGCTATACACAGTACTTCTAACTACAGATGGTACTGCCCAGCCTTACACAGTACTTCCACCTACAGACAGTACTGTCCAGCTATACAGTGCTTCCACCTACAAACAGTACTTCAGCTATACACAGTACTTCTACCAACAGACAGTACTGCCCAGCCTTACACAGTACTTCCACCTACAGACAGTATGCCCATCTAT
>NW_021604608.1:20616665-20628202 GCF_004785775.1 Grammomys surdaster
ACTTCCACCTACAGACAGTATGCCCATCTATGCACAGTACTTCCACTTACAGACAGTACTGTCCAGCTATACACAGTACTTCCACCTACAAACAGTATTTCAGCTATACACAATACTTCTACCAACAGACAGTACTTCCCAGCCTTACACAGTACTTCCACCTACAGACAGTATGCCCATCTATGCACAGTACTTCCACTAACAGACAGTACTGCAGCAATGCACAGTATTTCTCCCTACAGACAGCACTGCCCAGCCATACATAGTATTTTGACCTACAGACAGTAAGTACTTCAGCTAAACACAGTACTTCCACTTACAGACAGCACTGCCCAGCAATGCAAGATACTCAATGTAGAAGGTAGCCTGGCCTTTGCCTAGAACAAGTCTACTGAACAAACTAAACAAAGACCAAGTTAAGAACACAGTCAGCAGCAAAGAATAAGCCCAGGGAAACACACCCTCTCCCATGGTTTCAGGCCAAGGCTCCAAGAGTCAGAACCTCAGACCAGCCTTGAGCCTGCTGGTGAGGCCCTGAAACCCTTATCCGATGGTTCAGCTTCCTAGTTCCTGCATGTGACAACTAATCAGATTCCCCTTATTTTATACAGAAGCAATCTATCTTGGGAAATACCCAGAGAGTCATCAGAACAACTCCTCCTTTCCAATATGTCTGAAAAAAAAAATCACATGAAAAAAAAAATGCACTTGGGAGCCCAAACCAAGAGGAAATATCGGTACAACCAACAGGCAGATTCCAGTTAACTGTGAGCTTTGAAATCAAATGGGAGGTAACATTTTTACCTTTTCCCCAAACACTGAGCTAAAGGAAGTTTAATGGAATGGTGGCAAGAAGACAAGTCTTGTGCAGGGCCTGGACCAGGCCTCCACAGTTAACTGTCAAATGGGAAATGAGGCTGTCCCCGCAAAGAGTTAAATGAAATGCTTCCTGTAGAGCTGCAGGCTCACGGTTGGCTCCTAATAAATAAGCGTTATCGCTTCATCCTGTCACTTGGCAACCAGTGGTCTCCTCAGTATTTACTGAAGGTCCAGAACAACAGGATGGCCACTGTACGGCCTATTAGAAAAAAAAAAAAAAAAACCTTAGCTTTTTTTCTTATCTCTAAAATAGGAACAGGGTTTCCTGAGGTTCGGATGGCATAACAGCCATGAAGCTCTGAGCTCAGAGAGTTTAAGGTAAAGTTGATATTATTATGATCAGTGAGATACAGATGATCAAGTACAGATTTTTACATATATGTTTGCATGTGTTCACGTGTGTGAGCATATGTACAAACATAGGTCAGAGGTCAGTGTTGTTCATCTTCCTCAAATTATTCTCTCATTTTCTCTCTCCCTCTCTCTCTCTTTTTTTTTTTTTTTTTTTTTTTGAGACAGAGTTTCTCTGTGTAGCCCTGGCTGTCCTAGAACTCACTCTAGAAAGTGAGTTCAAAACTGGCCTTGAACTCGGAAACCCACCTGCCTCTGCCTCCTGAGTGCTGGGAATGAAGGTGTGTGCCACTACTGCCCAGATCTCTTCCTTATTTTTAAAGACAGGGTCTCTCTCATTGACTCTGAAGTTCACCTACTCAGATTGGCTGGCCAGGAAGCCCCAAGAATCTTCCTGTTCAAAACTGGCCTTGAACTCGGAAACCCACCTGCCTCTGCCTCCCGAGTGCTGGGAATGAAGGTGTGTGCCACTACTGCCCAGATCTCTTCCTTATTTTTAAAGACAGGGTCTCTCTCATTGACTCTGAAGTTCACCTACTCAGATTGGCTGGCCAGGAAGCCCCAAGAATCTTCCTGTCTCTTCCTCTCCACAGCTGGGGTTACAGCACAATGCCTAGCTTTTTTCATGGGTGCTGGGAATTGAACCCGGGTCCTCATGCTTGTATGCGAAGTGCTTTAGGGACTGATGCATCTTCTCAGGTCCACTAAGCTCAATAGACTTCTAAAGTGTTTCCTGAAATAGATTATTTACTGTGTTAAACTATTATTTCAAACTTAGAGATTTTTTTTTTCTTCCCCTGGTCTGCTACCCAACCGTAAGCCCCACCACTAACAAAAAAAAAAAAAAAAGGTGAAAAACAGCAATTTCCAGGAGCCAACCATTCTTAAGCTTCCCCTAAGTATCTCAGGCTCATCCTGGAGGACGCCACATGAAGAAGACTATTAAGCAATTCATGATTCAATGGTCTTGCTTCCAACAGCAATTCCTAGAATCACCATCTCCAAATTGCAAAAGCATGTTGTTCTGCCAAAAAGAGATCTCCACGCAAAGAAACAAATGCCAAGATACATCTCCAGGCCTGCCTGCTGAACACACTGCTGCCATTAGCCCTGTCTGCTCTCCCGGGCCCTCGTCCTTCATCCTGGCATCCTGCTGGTCATTCTTGGGCTATAATTGTAAAATACTAGTTCCCAGGGCACTTTCAATGTGAATTCCTTCACAGCTCCTGAAACTCTGGGTGACTTTACATTCCTGGAAGGCCCAGGGGCCCTAGCAGCCCACCCACGAGCTCTGTGTGTTGGTCTGGCTTCGCTAACTCAATCCCAAGGGCAGAACTCTGCATCTCGGGACCAGATTCCCAGACTTAGCAATTTCATGGACCATTAAGCTGCCAAATGAAAATATTCCCATCCCTTCACATAAGATTTTTTACCCCAAAATTGGAAGGGCATAATCTCAAAGAAAGGGGCAGCTCTCCTCATTTTGAACACCAATAAAATCCTGGCTCTAACCTTACCCATTATCACTGCAGTAAGAACAATGAAAATGTCACCGATAGACTCTCAGCCCTCGGGACGTGCACTGTGTTCTGCGTATACACAAACCGTTCACTTTTGCAATGCCTACAAATTAAGATCTGTTTTCTAGGGCGGTGGATCGGCCATGCTACATCCCACTCTATCGGAGATGCCAAGCCCTTCTTCTCCAGCAAAAGAACTCGCCCTTCCTCTTCGGAACTCTGCAAAGTTGGTCCAGTTGCATCCTCCAAATGCACACTCCTCCTAGCTCAGTTCAAAAGTCTGCATTTTTTTAGTCAACTAAAAATAACAAAGCCACACTTCCTCCCACTCCAAGCATTCCTGAAACAGGCTTGCCAACATAGCTCAAGTTCAGAAACTCCAGGTACTGCGCTGCAGGCGAACTCCTGCAGCATCCGTAAGAGGAGAAGGACACAGTGGCTAACCCCTTAACGTCCTCAAGTCCTTCACACACAGAAAACGTTTCAGGCCTATTTCACCCCATTATTCTGCTCTGTCTTCTCTCTCCTTTGTCTCTGTGAACTCATGCATTGTTGACATCTTCTATACCAGAAAGTTATATGTTGTCATTTTTTTCCTTTAGCTCTTTTTTGTTTTGTTTATCTGTATCTTTTGTTGTTAGTTGGTCAGTTAATTAGTCCATTGATCAGTGTGTTCTAACTAGATCCAGGCTCCCTAGTCCTGACCACATGGTGATGACTTACCTCCGCTCCCCATCTTTCTCTGTTCTCACCATCCTCTTCCCATGCTTTCAGTTCTAGCCTTACTCCTTGTCGGGGTTCACAGAATCCTGCAGGCCAGATGCCCTGATGTCACCGTCCTCACTGCTACTTAAGTGCAGTGACTCTGGCTGGCTACCTTCTCCTGCCTCACATAAAGATGAACGGTGCTGAATTTTGTGAGCATCCTGAAAGCAACACGTGCATAGCCCTGATGGGACAGGGTACCTATGCCCTCGGTCCCATCACCATCTAGCTGGTACTTCTGCTACTGCAGCAGACCACAAACACCTGCACAGCCAGGGAAGATGCTCACACCAAGTGACAGTGGCAATCAATTCCTAAGGCCAAGAGCTGCACCTCTCATTAAGGGCAGAAGGCGAAGGATAAAACATGGGAAAACGCTGCTAAGATTCTACAAGTTCGAGCCCAGCAACCAGGCTCCTACATAGAATGCCTCCTCTGCAACTGGGTGGGTCTTCTACATGAGCTGGGAGCCTAAAAGCAGAAAGTCTGTCTTCAGAAGATGCTAAAAACTTTCCAAAGTCTGATAGTCAAGCCTAATCCTGGCCCTGCCTCCTACCAGAAGAAAACAGGTACAGAGTTCACTGATGACCATTGTTCTGTAGCAAAAGAAAAACCCAGTGGGAGGCAGGAACTGACCAGGAAGGAAGGGTGTAAGACAAACCCAGGGCAGGACAGGCTCTGAGGATGCACAAATTCAGCCTTACCTATGAACTCCTGCTAAATGAACTCCTCCCTCCTTGAATGGCTGGATTATAGACCTCCAGACCAGGCCAAGGACTCAGCAAACCAACCAGAGGGTGTAGCCTACTGCAAATCTCATTCTACCGATGAGGTAACTGAGATTGCAAGATGTGAACTGACTTCTCCAGGTCACAGACTGAACTGAACTAACGGAGAAGCGGGAAGGGCACAGGAGCAAAGCCTTTGGAATCACTGCTATCAAATCCAACCAGACCCTTAATCATGAAGCCTGCCACTCTACCTCGGACAAGCCATTACAGCTACAAAAGACGCCGTTGACACGTGTCACCACGCACAGTATGCACCAATGACACTTTCAAATGAGTTGTTCTGGCTTATCATCCCTAGATTAATTCTATTTGCCAGTACTACAACACCGCTGAAAATAAATAAACACAAAGCAGGTTTTAAAAACACAGACAGAGGCTTCTTAACAAGCATTCCGGTCACTTGGAAGGCACGCTGTTCTACTCAGACCTAATCCTAAACAACAAATCAAAGATGTCTCAGAAGAGAATGCTCAGGGAATAATAATGGAACTCATTGAAATATTCTCCTCCTAGGAGAGGAAACTTCACAGTGAGATTGCTAATGAAGTCTGAAGGCTCCACCTCTAAGAAGGGTTTTCTTGGCTGAGTAGCATTTATGGCAAGGTACCATCAGCCAAGGATACACGAGGTGCTAGAGAGATGGCTCCATTGGCAAAGTACTTGCCATGCAAAGGTGAGGGCCTGATTTAACTCCCCAAGACCTTCATTAAAGCCAGGCATGATAAGACAGTATTCCTTCTGCAAGCTGAAAAGGTAAAAACAGGATTATCCTAAAGGCTCTCAAGGCCAGTTAGCCTGGTATGCAGAGCGGTCAACAATAGAGATGAAACTTGGTCTCAAAAAAAAAGGTGAAGGTTAGCAGGATCTACACCAGATGATCCTTGGACCATCACATGTGCATATGACAAGTGCATGCATATATGCATGCATGCCCACACACATCATACACAAGATACTGTTTATAAAGAGCACAATATCAGTTTTGTTATAAAAACAGCCATTGATCAAATCCTAGTTTTCTTAACTCAGGCAAGGAAAGTTATCACCCACATAATCAGTAATAACGTAATACAATATTTTTCAAAAACTCATCCTAAGAGTCTTGTTAGTGTAGTAAGTAGCTGTTGGTCTCATAAAACGCTGTAGTATATCTCTAGGATACTTAAGGTATTGTATCACAAAGATATTGTCTATTTTAAAGGTGTGGATAGAAAGATATTGATTCTATTTCTCTTAGATAAGTTTAGATAGCCACTAATCAGGGTAAGCAACAGAACACAATTCTAGTAATCATGGGAAGGGTTTCAAGTGTTGCTTCCTGCTCTAACAGAAAAAGAATCCAATATTTGTTTGCTGTTTTCTCCTCTGGCAGGAAAAGCCCTCAGAAAATAGAAACATGACATACAAAATAACTGTTCTAAAATATTGTTTGCACATGTGTTCTTGCAATATTTGTCTTTTCCTAGCTAATGTTGTAGTCTGTGTTCATATTACTGAAACTAAATGTAAAGTCTTAACTCTGTTACATTGTAGCTCCTCAAGCTTTTCAACTACATCTGTATGAAGTTTCAAAACCCAGGATTCTGCCCCGCTCCTTAAAGGTGAATAGTTTAAAGTATCCACTTGGGGAAGAAGTAACAATGTCAGAGCACAGCAGCTGCACTTGCACCAGAAGAGGGTCCCAACCTGAGTCCTTTCTCCAAAGGCTCTAAGCAAGCGTGGTACATGGCAGTTCTGTTTCTGGGAAGTTGCTGAAGGCATCTACCAATCTAACTGCATCAAGTTCAAAAGAACAGGGGCAGACATTTTGCACCTGTGACACCCCCCACCTCACCCTCACACTCTACAGATGGGACCACTCCCCACTCCAGCCACCCTTGTTCCCACATTTCTGTCTGCCTGTGGGGGAGGGGGAAGGGGGTCCCCAGCCTCAGAACACATACCATCTTCCCAAACAGATGCCATTTCTAAGAGTCTGCTAAGCGTCTCCAAATTCTGAGAAACCCAAATTCTGCTTTCAAACTGAAACAAGACAAAGCCTGTTCTTAAGTTCATAAAGAAATACCCCCCCCCCGCCCAAAGTCCTGTTTCCGCAAGGCCAGCCACAAGAATTCAGGTACTACTATCATGGCCATTTCAGGGAAGTCTCTGTAATATGATGGCAAAGGAAAAAAAAAAAAAAGATTTAAAGTACCAAATCCTAAAACAACAGATCAGCTGTCATGATGTATTCTTAAATCAGTAAAATGAAAAAAAATAGCAAATAAAATAAATAAATTAAAATAAAAATAAATTAAAAATAATAGCCTCACAAAGTTTCTTATTTCTTGACATCAAAATGATATTGCTGTTATCGTTTTATGATGCTCCTTTATGACATCCGCCACAAGGCTAAGCCAGTGTGACAGAACTTTTTAAAACTGTCCCCTCTAGGAGCCCACTGGGTTTCAAACACTGACCTAATTCCCTCCATGTGAGCCCTCTCCAACTACTCAGTCCATCCCCAAGCGATCGGGACAGTCGTGGCTGTGCAGAATCTTACTACAAAAAACGGTCCCAATTCTCCATCTGATTTCTCCAGCTATTTTTTTCTTTAAGTCCCACACTCCCTTGGCCTTTTGAGCCTGATCTCCTGTTTTCAGACCTCTCCATCAATGGAGAGACCACTTATCATTGTTTCTACGGGACTCCGCATCCTCCCTCCGCCCAGCTAATTTTCGTTGCACAAATGTCATTTCTGGCATCTGAGCCATCATTTCTCCCAGCGGGCAGCAGTGGGGCGTTCGGGACCCGATGACCGGCTTCCCTGATCTGGCTCTCGGCACACAGCCATTTTCTAGTTAAAACGTTCTCAGCTAGCAGAGGGGACAGGAACTTTGCCCCCTTCTCCTCTCTCGGTAGCTGGGCTCTCTGCACCCCGGGAGACGCTGGCCAGGTCTCTGAGTCTCCGGCAAGAGCGCGCCGCCGGGCGGGCAGGCCAGCCCCAGGGCAAGGGGGCGTGCGCTACCGGTCGCCCGCGCCCACCCGCACTTTGCCCTCCGCAGTCTCCGCCCGGGCACAGCCCTGCGACCCGGTGTCCTCAACCCGGCCCTGCCGAGCCCCAGCTCCGGGTGGGAGTGAGGGAGTAATGGGAGTGACGGGGCGAGCCGGTAGCCAGAGAGCCGGCCCTGCGGCGCGGGCGCGGGGCGAGCGGGACTCCGCAGCGGGCGTCCGCTGCAGATGCGGCGGCAGCTGCTGCAGCTGGGGCTGCGGCTGAGCGACCGGCGGTGACCGCCAGAAACCGAGCAGCAGCCGCGAGGGCACAAGCAGCCAGCCTCGCCCGCTGCCCGGCTCCCGCGCCGCACTCTGGGCCATCCCTCGGATCCCCGGGCTGAAGGCATGGAAGGGAGCGGAGCTCACCAGCGCTGCGCGCCGTTCGATCGCCTCCGGAGCCGGCTCCTAGGTCTCGCAGTCCGCTGAGCGCCGGGATCAGCTGCGGGCTGCAGCACGCGAGCTTCCTACTTAGAGCAGCACTGGCTCCGGCGACTGAGCATGCCCAGTGCGGCTCCGCGAGGCCCGCGGAGGGAGCGGCGGCGGCGAGATTCCACTTCTCCAGGCTTTGGCGGCGGCTGCGCGAGGAAAGGCTCGGAGGGGCCTGGCGGAGCCGGGCGAACCCAGCAAGGCGGGGCCGGGGGCGGAGGCCGCGACGGAAGGGGGCGGGCCGCGCTCCCAGGGCGACCCCTGCAGGTGGAGGCGGCCACGCTGCGGCACAGCAGGGAGGCAGGGGGCGCCAGGGTGACACCCAGAGGCTGGAGGGTGGGGGGGATGCGGGGCAGCCCGGGTATCCCCTCCAGGTGGCCTAGCGTCTGTCTGCACCAAAAGGCAGTTTTGGGGGAACTCTTCTCTCACACGTCTGCGTTCCTTTAGAATGGAAAAATATCACCAGATGAGAGCTGCCCACAGTTTTCCAGGCTAACTGAATGTTAAAAGGTGAAACTTCTGCCGTCTGCCTCCTCACGCCCCACGCCCAGACATATGCCACACACGAACATTCCTGCCCTGGAAAATCACAGCGAGCTAACGCCACGCAAGAAATACACCTGGGAAAGGGGAAAGCATAACCTACTTGCTACCCGTTTGTTAGGCAATAAGAGGATTTGCTGCAGGCACCTGGAGGTCCTTAATTTGTTCTTCACCAAGCCAAGGAGTGTTAAACTGATGCTTAGGTCGGACTCAACTGGCAAGGTTGCTGAAACAGCATGCTAGGCCCCTTTCCAGGGCTGAACGAGTGGTAGTGCCATGCTGCACATGCTCCTGTAAGTAACAAATTCCCAGGTGCTGGTGTGGCTGCCATCCGAGAACTAGTCAGGAGGACTCTGATATACAAAAAGACAATGCTACCTACCATCTCCTTCAGAAAGGTAATTCTGAAAATAATTGTTAACTGCTAAGTAATGGCTCTTTTCCAATGCACTCCTCCCTCAGATAATAAACTCAGACTTATTCTCCCTACAGTGGAGATGGGCATTATTATTTTTCTTCACACAGCATGAATTTATTGACGCTCCACAAGTTCCTCTTACTAGATCTGGGAGTACAAGCAAATTTAAAACCCCAGCCCCTGCCTCCATGATGTTTACAGTCCAGCAGTGACTGACATTCATCGAATCGTTTCTAGGAAATGTCATTTCTGGGGCTGCAGAGATGGCTCAGTGGTTAAGACCACTGATTGCTTTTCCAGAGGTCCTGAGTTCAATTCCCAGCAACCACAAGGTGGCTCACAACCATCTGCAATGGGGTCTGATGCCTTCTGCTGGTGAGTCTGAAGACATCGACAGTTTACTCACATAAAATAAATAAATAAATCTGAAAAAAAAAAAAGAAATGTCGTTTCTGCCATCTCCATACACAAGGTGTTGACATGTAAAAAAGTTAGGTTGTTGGGAATGGACATTACCATGTGTTGGAGGAAACTTGTGTCCTATAGCCTCTTCTATTATCAGTATTTCTCTCAGAGTCAGTGGAAGACCAATAGTACTGCTACAGAAAAATCTCTATAAATCTATGCAAGTTCACTCTTGGAACTGAGCCTCTGCATCCCAAGACTGGCCCAACGAGTCCTGCCAACCATGGACAGTCGAAAACCAGGGTTCAAATGCCTATTTGGGAAAAACAAACTGTAGAGGGCCTTGAGACACAAGCTACTGTGTCCTTCAGGCCCAGACAGAAGAGGAAATGAGCCCAAACCCACCCTGCGTGTCCTTCATTGAGGCGATCTCAGCAGGCTACCACACCAAGTCCCCTTCCACCTTGATCTCCATGCCCGCCAACGTCAGAGCCTATCCTACCACCCGATTCTCCCGGGCTCCCGGGTCGAACCGCGCCTGCCCCCTCCAGGCTATCTACTCAGACGCGCAGGAAAACCCGCGCTGGAGTCCGCCGCGGAGGCGGGGCGGGGCGGGGCGGGGCGCGCAGGCGCGGTGGGCTCCAGGTTGGGCGGAGGAGGCGCCCTGCTCCACACCTGATGCAATCACCCTTCCGGAAACCCGCAGGGTCTCCCAGGATCACCGCGGAAACGCTTCCGCGCCTGCTCCCGCCTCTGCGTCCCAGCCGTGTCCCCTGCTTCCTAGGCTCGTTCCCCTGGCGGCCTGCGGGAGGAGTCGGGAAGTCGTCTCCCAGCCAGCTGAATACTTAGATGTACGGCTGCAGAGCATCCTGCAGCCACTGGAGGAAACTCCCTTAGTTATTTCCAGGGAGGACTGGCGGGACTGGAACGCTGGCTTTGAACTCTCCTTTACTTCCTTCCTGCATCCTGTCCACGATTTCTTCTCTGTTCCTTAAAAGGGGCGTTTAAGGTGGAATGGATTGCCAGGTGTCCTGGCTAGCTAAGTATGTAACCGCGCCTTAGCTGGGCTGGAGAAAGCCTGCCACCACACACTCATGTTATAAATAAGTAATTGGCTTCCTTATACTTCATCGTTTAAGATCACAAAGAAAATCATTTCTCATTTTACCACCTCATGCAATTTTGATAGCTATTGTGAGTAGGTTCCCCCACCCCCACCCCCATAGTGCTGACACACACACGAACTGTTTTCTTAGGAAATGAACTATTCCAAGAATATCCTGAGCACTTGTTTTTATTAAGTATGAAGTAAACACTGGGTACAGCATATTAAAAATTACCTCCAGTAAATTTCTATAAGGTCAAAAGTCCTACTAAGTGGAGGTGTGGGTGTTTCAAGGAATTTTAGTGGAAAAGACACTTGCAAGAACGTTATAAGACCAACGCTACATCAAGTCTTTAGATTCCATAAGTATTTACTTCTTCATATCCCAGAGATGTCAATGGCTTCCTTAAAGAAGACAAATTGGTCTACTGACTTGCCACAGGCCAGCATTCCCACAGCACCACGGAGGCTGAGGCAGGAGGACAGTGAATTCAAGACAAGCCTGAACTTCACTGTCAAAAAGGACAAAAGCAAACCTGGGTGGCACTGGCTCGGGAAATCCTGTCTTAGCCAGGAGTGGATTACCAATCCACTCAAAGTAGTGCTGGATTACAGGCAACCACCACCACTGCTGGTTTTGAATTCAAAAGTTAAAAGTACAAACCAGTGGCAACAAAGGAGACCCTGTTACTTGTTTCTTCTTATGAAGTCCATTAAGCTCTGAACATCCTTGACCAACAAGCAATTGAACCATTTGTAAGATAGCCAAACACTAGGTACTAAGTATGGCAAAAGGGTTTTGTATGTCATCAAGAAGTGTTTGGGGGGCTGGAGAGATGGCTCAGTGGTTAAGAGCACTGATTGCTCTTCCAGGGGTTCTGAGTTAATTCCCAGCACCTATAATGGGATCCAATTTCTCCCTTCTGGTGTGTCTGAAGAGAGCAACAGTGTACTCACATAAACAAACAAACAAACAAACAAATCTAAAAAAGGTGTTTTCTACCAACATTTAGGGCTAAAAGTACTTTTATTTGGTCATTTATTGTAAGAGCTGTTTGAGGTACCGGGAAAATGTAATGATCGAAACAAAATATCTGAGTCCTCATTTGCTTCAGTAATAATTCCAAATACTTTCCCAGGATGGAAACTAAAAATAAAGCTTGGTGTGGTCGCCATAACTTTAATCCCAGCACTGAGGAGGCAGAGGCAGGCAGATCTCTATGAGTTGGAGACTAGCCTTGTCTATATAGCCAGTTTTAGACTATCCAGGGCTACATAGTAAGACCCTGTGGGGGGGGGGG
>NW_021604608.1:20628302-20664430 GCF_004785775.1 Grammomys surdaster
GAGAGAGAGAGAGAGAGAGAGAGAGGCAAAATGCAGGCTTACAATGATATCTGACAATACCTCTTCAGAATGCTACCTTTTATCTTGATGGGTGTGTATTCCTTTTGGGAATTATCTGACACTTAGAGATCTGAGAGAATACCTTCTTTATAAGCAAAAAAGAGTGGAGAAAATGTCAAAACACAGAGGTGCCAAGTCAGAAGGCAGCATAAGGTGCTGGGTACAGGACAGCTAGCTTTACTTAGCGTGTGCTAGAGGCTGGTGAGAGATTTGTTAGTTTTTTTGGTTTTGTTTTGAGACAAGGTCTTATGTTGACCACGCTGACCTCAAACTCACTATGTAGCTGAGGCTAGCCTTGGACTCCTGGTTCTCCTTCCTCCAGTTCTAGAGAGCTAGAATTACAGGTGTCTGCCACCAGGTTGTTATGCTTGTGCTCTTAAACAGAAAAATTCAAATATTGAGAATACACTTATGATGTTTTGGCTTTATGTAAGATGGTAATCTCAGCTCTGAAGAGGCTGAAACATATAACTTTCATATTTTTATTCTTATCTTTTGTATTTATGATTGCTTGCTTGTGTGTTTGTTTGTTTGTTGAGAAAAAAATCTCATTTTGAAGCCTGGACTGGCCTTTAACTCATGGCAATCCTCCTGCTTCAGCTTCCTGAGTTCTGAAATTATAGATTTGTGCCACCACTTCCAGCTGTTTTTCCTCTTTCTCCTCTTTCTCCCCCTCTTCCTCTTCCTCTTCTTCTTCTTCCTCTTCCTCCTCCTCTTTTTCTTCTTCTTCTTCTTCTTCTTCTTCTTCTTCTTCTTCTTCTTCTTCTTCTCCTTCTTCTTGGTTTGGGGTTTTTGTTTGTTGGTTAGCTTTGCTTTGGGGGTTTTGTTGCTGTTTTTGTTTTTGTTTTTCTGTGTCCACACAAAAGCATGACTTCAACTCAAAGAGAATAAGAGGTAGCTTATTCTGGAGCTAAAATATGAGTGAGTGGATCCTAAGAATATAGGTTTGGGTCTTTCTAAGCACAGTATTCCAAGAAGAAAGCAGTTCCATGAAGTTTTTCATTAACAGAATAAAGAAAGTCATAAATCAAGATATTTTTAAAAAACATATTGGTGAGAATATCAGGAAATCAGTTAGAGCAAGCTAGGGGGATCTGAGCTCCAGGCCTCGGATGCTGCCTGATCGCATGCACACCCCTTCCATCAGTGCAGGATGGGGTTTTGAAAAGTTACTACATTTCAAAGATCTTCATCTGTTTGTTGGGATGTTAGATCTAACACAGAGGTGAGTGAGAAATGAGCATTTGGTAGGCTAAAGATTGCCCAAGATAAGTTATGACTGGGCTGTCGACAATACTCCAATCTTTCCTCAGGCACTTAGGTTTTAACCAGCTGGCCTCTATTAATTATGACCTTAAACTCAGGCCTGGTCTGACCCAGGGACAAGAAGCAGATGATCCTTGTACCTACTGATTTCTCAAGGACACCAGTCAGGCCTCTCCAGTGGCCACTCTGTACCTAGCTAGTGGCTCTAAAACTGTTCAGTATGGTTAATACCCCACCCCTTTAAGACCACGCTGTCCTCAAAGAGCTCTACCTGCCTCTGCCTCCCAAATGTTGAGATTAGAGTTGTGTGCCACTACAGCTGGTAGTGCCATATTGCCTTACACACCTCAAAATCAGCCAAGCATGGTGATGTATCCTTGAATCCAGCACTGGAGAAGCATAAGCAGCTCTCTCTGAGTTCAAAACCAGCATGGTCCACAGACTGAATTCCAGCAAAACCAAGGCTACACAGAGAAACCCTGTCTCAAAAAACAAAAACAAACAAACAAACAAACAAAAAACCCAATCATCTCAAAATACATTATAATATATCAAATTACACATTTCAGTTCTTCAGTCTCACCAACCCCACATCAAGTGCCAAGTAGCCTCACAAAATGACTGTATTGGACAAGGAACATATAAAACATCACCACCTCCAGTAGAGCAGGGGCTGTGCTGGCTCTTCATCCAACAGTGCAGGCCTTCCTCTCTCTGCGTGCTGCATTCCTAGCAGACCATGTCTGTGTGCTCTGCCTAGCCTCTGAACTTCACTTTTTTTTTTTCTACATTTAGATTGTCATCAGAGGAGCCGGAGAGATGGCTCAGAGGTGAAGAGCACTGACTACTCTTTCAGAGGTCTTAAGTTCAACTCCCAGAAACCTCATGGTGGCTCACAACCATCTGTAATGAGATCTGATGCCCTCTTCTGGTGTCTGAAGTCAGCAACAGTGTACTCACATACATAAATTAAATAAATCTTTAAAAAAAAAAAAATGTCATCAGAGCATGGAGCAGTGTTCTGAAACAATTAGGCTTCGGAGGTGAGGTTTTATTTTATAGTCCTGCTCTCGCCAGTTGTGTAAGGCCTCACAGGACTTCATAGGTTTGTTTTCTGTCGTTGATGGGTTTTTTTCTGCTTTTGGGCAGGTTTTCTTTTTAACCTGTATAATGGGCGTCTGAATCGGTTCCTCCCTGGTCTGGTGAGGACTAATGAAATCCTGTGGACAGCGTCTAGTAGGCCTCCTATAGGATGATTTCTTCTCCCCTGCTCCCATTTCAGTTCATGGTCAACACTCAGGTTTCTAAAGCACAAATCTCAACTATCTTCACATCTTCCTACCTCCTGAAGCACATTAGTCACCAAGCCCCACGTGCTCCCATGTGCTCCCACGTGCTCCCACGTGCTCCCACGTGCTCTCACGTGCTCCCACGTCCAGGCTGCCTCTCAGATCTAGGCCTCTGTGCCTGCCTCAAGTCTCACTAGTCTCCTAGACCTTTCAGGCACGGTTTTAGAATCCTGCTAACTGACCTTGGTGACACTCACCAGTCTCCAATCAAGCCCCTCCCTCAAGCTTCCAGAGAGATCCTGGTAGAATAAGACATTGGTAACACCATTCTCCCTTAACCCCCCCCCCCCCCCGACTTCATGTTGCTTTAGGATAAAATCTTAAATCTTTGCTACTAACATGACCAACTCCCGTCTCATTGCAAATGCACAATTTGACCTCCTCAGTACCCACCCTGTTCAGTCCCCTCTGCAGAGCCTCTACCCCTGCATAGTCTCCGGCCTGCCTGTGAGCATCCCAGGAGTACCAAATGGCTTTTCCCTGTCTGCTCTTACATGCGTCCTTCTCAGGCTGAACTCGTGTGCATACATCTTTATTGAACAGAATCCCACTTACTGCCATGTCCGGTTCCGGTATTACAGCTTTTAAAAGTTCTTTAAGGGCAGGCAGCTGCTAAGTTCGCAGAATGGATGTGCTGTGCTCAGTGATCCAGGTTGAAACACTTGACTGTACCGTGCTCTTCCACGGGGGTTTCTGGGCAAATGGCATTAACTTCTCTCAAACTTGGTTTTCTTCTCTGGTAACACAAATAGGCAAAGCATGTGCATCATAACATCATCACCTAAGGTGAGACCCTTCTCATGACTCTCAAGGGAAGCACTCAATAGGATCACTCTTAAATTGTTGCTACTGTGACTTGTTATCGATCTTAGCCTTTCTCTGATCTTACCTTAATTTTTAATTTAAAAATTATATCTCAGGGCTACCAAGATGGATCAGCAGATAGGAGTGTTTGCAGCCAAGCCTGATGATCTCAGTTCGATCTCCAGGACCTGCATGGTGAAAGGTAGAAACAGATGCCCTCTGACCTTCATCCTTGAGCCATATGACACACACATTCACACATGCACATAGTAATATTATTTTTTTCATGTTCACATTTCATGAGACTTTCACATTAAATTAAGTGGTTTATAATAGGAGTGTTTCATTTTTATTGAACCAAATTTAGGACACCTAAATAACTAATAAGATTAAATTCTCCATCATGTGAGCCATCTTTTGCATACAAGGGAAAGGAACTCACTGTCATTAGTGTGCCCCCAATAAAATGTATGGGAAAGTTGATTGTCAGACAGCTCGCCGTCAACACAGAGTAATATAGGGTAATATATGCCTCCCTTCAGATTCTCCACTGATAGGTGGTGACATCTCCTATTCAGAAGCCCATTATTCAGAACTCATCCATTCAATGGAAGACTCAGCAAAGAGAAAGGAATGTCTCATCACCTACTCACTTACCCATGATGCTTTGTCCATTCTTGATCGTCCATTGGCAAGCAGGTCATGCACTTGCACGCACCAACAAGCCTCTCTTGTGCTACTCCCTGAGGCTGGAATGCACTCCCTGCTTCGACCAGGGCCCATTCCTACCTCCTGCACCTTGTCCACTTTTCAAGGTCATTTCCTTCACAGGCCAGTTCTTCCCTGAACCTACCATGCCAGTCATCCGCTCACAGTCTGGTTCCAGAGTGTGTCGAATGTTTCTGTAGCGTGCCATCCACCCATGCTGCACCATCCTCTGTGGCTGTGTCCTCTTTCCAGTTTCATCGAATAAAAGATAATACATACCTGGTTCAATACCCGGAGACAGGTAAAGGAAGATTAGGGCTAGTGACCTGGTTCAGCTGGTGAGGCTGCTGGCTGCCGAGGCTGACGACCTGAGTTTGACCCCTAAGACCCACACGGTAGAGAGGGTAGAGGGTCAAGCCCTGCAAGTTGTCCTCTGACCTCCATCCATGCCCCACGGCATGTGTGAGCATTTGCACACACACATAAAAAGAAAAATAAAGAAAACAAACAGATACTTAACCCTTTTAAGGGAAATTACATTTTAAAGTACTATATGCTGAATATTATGCAAACGCAAACTCAATCAAATCTCAGTTTCTAGTAATGTTTCCTCAAATAGGCAAGTCACAATTTTATTTCAGAGGGGAGTGCTGACAGACAAGGTCACTGGGCTACTGGGGACAGAGTTTCTTCAAGGCTACCACAGACCATAAGCCCTTTCTCTGTAAGACATTACTTCCTGTGAGAAATCACACATGGCACCTTTCCCAGGGAATCCAACCAGGATTATTTTATTTTATTTTTGTTATTGTTTATTTTTCTTTATTTTTTTTACTTTGTTGTTGCTCAGTTGTTTTTGTTTGATTTTACTTTTGTTTTAATCCTCAATCAACTCTTGTAAGAAGAGAAAAATGAATCAAACGCTTCTGTAGATTTTTGCTATTGAAACACACATTTAGTGAATTTCATTAAAATCCCCTGTTTTTCTCAACAATGGTAGTAGATGGCTCTATGCAGGAATTGGTAGAGATTCCATTAAATGTGCACAAAAGCATACAGCGGCACACACCAGTCTTTCCCCGGATCACCAGGAGCTGTTACTGTAGGAGCTGGCATATTAATGAACAGACTCTGGCTGCAAAGAATTTACGTTCTGCTCAGGGCAGTCTCTACCCCTGGCTACACGCTATCTCCTTACCACTCTGGATACCTCCCTTATCAACAGACAGCAGGAAATTCAGTCGGGAGCACCAATGTGCACAGTGTCTCATGGTTAATCCTCTACCCAGATAAAGGCAAGGATTTGAATCTTGTCAATGGAGGGAAAACATTTTTATATTTCATGGGTACAATATAAATCATACTGTGCAACCTAGAAAATTGCTCGATCTTTAATTTATAGAAACATAATTAAAAAGAAGGGGGGAATCTGAGACAGAGAGTGTTGAAAGAGGAGGTATTTGAAAAAGGACTAAGAACCTTTATAAGAGAAAAATACCTTATAGCAGAAATGGGCAAGAAATGCATTACCGGTTTGCTAAGGAATTGAGTCTCCTTGAACAAAGACAGAACTGACAGGCCCCGTCTCTGTTTGTCCTGCTGAATATCCTGCATTCTAAACGACCTCATTACAAAGTCTGAAAAAGAAAAGGAAAGGTGTAGAGATCTTCTGGGATGTGTTTTATTTGGTTGTTTGTTTATTTGTTTATAAGACATTCTTTTATTTTGCCTTTATGGAAGGGTTGGGGTAATGACAGACTCTCTTTATATCTCTCAGACAGACAATCCTCCTGCTTCAGCATCCTGAGTACTAGAATTACAGTATGTGTCATCATACCCAGCTCCTTCGCTGTTTGTTTGTTTGTTTGTTTGTTTGTTTGTTTGTTTTTTAAGAAGCTAGGGCTGAAGAGATGGCTCAGCAGTTAAGAGCACTGGTTGCTCTGCACAGGACCAGGGTTTGGATCCCAGTACCCACATGGTGACTCACAACCACCATCTGATTACTGAATCTAGAACTCCAGTTCTAGGGGATCCAATGCCCTCTTCTGACCTCCTTTAGCATTAAGCATGCAGGTGGTTCACATACATACATGCAGGAAGAAGACAAACACATAAAATAAAAATATAAATAAATATTTTCAAAGAAGGAGAGATAAAGAGCACTATAGATGAAAAAGCAACTGAGGAAAGCTGTGTGTGTGTGTGTGTGTGTGTGTGTGTGTGTGTGTGTGTGTGTATGACACACACACACACAGAGAGAGAGAGAGAGAGAGAGAGAGAGAGAGAGAGAGAGAGAGAGAGAGAATATCACTTGTATTCAGACAGAAAATGATATTAGCACAGGAAAACAAGGTGTGATTAAAAGAAATAGCATATAAATAGTATTTAACATGAAGGTTTCATGTCAGAAAACATAGTTAGTGACTTCAATAAGATTTTAAAAAGACTTCAAAGAGATGTAAAGAGTGCTCCATCCCTTGAGACATTTCAAATTAACCTGGACAAAGAACTAGAATATATTTTGGCAGAAAGTGGCCCTTTCTGACAAGCTGGTAGATTAGCTTGAATTGATTTTTCCGCCTCTAATTTTTTTTTTTTGACTATCAGAAATGCTGTCCTTAGGAGACAAATGAGTTTTCCTCGAGCTTGAATCTTTTGTCTTTATTTTAACCAAATGAGATATGAGTTCTCATGAAAATAGTTTCCAAGCCAGTGACTCTGCAAGACGTAATTCTAACCCTTATTTAGACTATAAAATTTCAACCCCCAGTTAGAGCATTAGTGAACATAATGAATCAGAAGCCACGGCTCTCCCCTGTGTACTAGGAAATGTCAGAGAGCGAAGGTCCCAGGAAATGAACGAGAGGAGCACAGGATAAAACAGGGAGGGCGGAGCATTTGCTATTCTGCTGGTTTCCACGATCTTGCTCTAGGTGCATATGAGGTCTACAAAGCCATCAGCAGAGAGAAAGCATCACTTTCCATTAAAATGATGTCGACAAGTACATTCTTGGATCACAGAATAGTTTGGTTTTATGTATCTGATTGGGTTTTTTTGTTTTTGTTTTTAATGTGAGTACCCTATCTGCATATACACCTATTTGCCAGAAGAGGGCATCAGATCACACTATAGATGGTTGTGAGCCACCATGTGGTTGCTGTGGATTGAAGTTAGGACCCCTGGAAAAACAGACAGTGCTCTTAACTGCTAAGCCATCTCTCCAGCCCCTCAGTTTTATCTCCTCGAGACAGAGTCTTAATGTGTAACCCAGGCTGACCTGATATTCACTTATAAAATCTATGCTTGTTTAAAACTCATTACAAAGCTGAGGCTGGCTGAGAATTCACGTTCACAGTAATCTCGCCTCGGCCTCTCTCTCAGCTGCTGGAATTACAGGTGTGTGCTACCATCCCCAGTCCAGGTAGCACTTTAGAGGAGAAAGAACACTATCATATGCATCTTTAACAGTGGTTTGTTTTTATTTCATTTTATTTATGTGTGTGTAGGTAAACAAGTGTATCTGTGTGCCACATTCATGCCCGATGCCCACAGAGGCCAGAAGAGGGCTATGGATCCTTTGAGATTGGAGTTACAAAGAGTTAAGAGTTGCCATGTGGAGGCTGGAAATCAAACTTAAGTTCTCTGGAAGAACAAGCCATCTCTCTAGCCCAAATTATTTTAGATTATTTTATGTCTGTGAGTAGTTTGCCTGAATGCATGTCTATGTACCATGTGCGTGCCTAGTGCCTTTGGACATCAGAAGAGAGCATCTGACGCCATAGGTCTCGAGTTATATATAGTTGTAAGCTACCATGTGGGTGCTGGGAATTGAAGCAGGGTACTCCGGAAGAACAAGTGCTCTTAACAACCGAGCCACCTCTCCAGCCCATTTGTATCTTATTTGTTGCAAGAAAAGAACTTAGTCAAAAATGCCCTAGACAAAGCTTTCCCTGGTGTCTTTTAACTCTTGTAGGCAGCACTATGCTTAGGGTTTGAGAAGGAAACACAAAGGCAAACAGACGATGGTCTTTCTCCTTGCATACTCTAAGATTTTCAAAGCACTCTCTCAGTACCTTAGTAAGGGCTATTGCTTTTCCATCAGTCAAAATCGGACCAGGGAAAAACTTCCCAGGCAGCCTCTTTCAGCCAGTGTCAGTGGTGTACGCCTGTAACATTTTAGAAGTGGAGGAAGAAGAATCAGAAGATCAAGGATAGTCTCTGCATCATGAGACCCTGTCTCAAAAAAAAAAAAAATCTCTAACAATCTAGCCAGTCAGCAAACAAAAACCTAAATACAGAAAATGTTAAAAAAGAAAATATTTTATGCCTAGATCATATATTTTTCCTATTCTGATAAGTCAAAAGTCTTTTTTTAACTGTTTTGTCTATACATGTAAATCTGTGGGGTTGATTTTTTTTATTGTAGTTGTATGCACGAGTGAGAGCTCACACGTGTGCATGCGTGTGTGTGTGTGTGTGTGTGTGTGTGTGTGTATGTGTGTGTGTGTATTTGCTAAGGACTTCATCTGCTTTCCACCAGGAGGCAAAGATTAAAACTATAGAAACCAAGAAACACCAAAGATTTCTAGCCATCAGTAGATAAGAAATGGGCGTAGGATGTAGCTCAGCTGTAAAATGTTTGTCCAGCATGGGTGAAGTCCCAAGTTCACTCCCTGACAACACAGACACACAAACACACGCACAAACATGCATGTGTGTTCAGACACACACACACTTCTGAGAGAGGTACAGAACAGATTCTTCTTTAAAGCCCGCACAAGTTACCAACCTTGCTGACGCCTTCATTTTAAACATCTAACTTCCAGAACTATAAGGGAATGTTTCTGGTCTGAGCTATGCAACACTGTATACATTAATGTAGCAGCCCTGAGAAACTCTAGTCTTATCCAATAAAAATAATGAATAGATACATTATTCAGCCAAGTTTTTTTATTAGCATAAGTGAATATTACTAAACTTCAGAGACTGTTAAGTGTGTCAAAAATAACATTAATCGGGACCTAGAAAAAGTCTCACAAAATGTTGTTGTTCTTTTCTGTGGTGACAAAAGACAAACAAACAAACAAACCTCCCTAGATTCATGGAATTATTGTATGTGCATTGAATTTTGGTACTGAGTTTTGTAAGAGTCTGTAGAAACAACCCCAAATCAGGTGAACAGCCCCCGATGTGATTTGTAAGGAGGGGCGCACGATAAACGCCTCCCATTTTGATGTGCAGTCTCCCCGAGGGATGATTGGCCTCACACACTCTGCTGTATTTAAAATACAATTAACTCCATTGCCAGGGCTTTTGGGAAAGTGAAGTTAGGAAGCTGCTGTCTTACGGATACAGAATTACAGCTTTGCAAGATGAAAAGGATTCTGGAGACCGAGGGTGGAGTTGTTGCTCAATTAATGACACTGAACTATATACTTAAAATGGCTGTGGTGGGAAACTTGGTTATGTGTAGCAGACAGTTCATATCCAAACCACAACTTATAATAAAATCACAGTTCTTCAGACTGGGCAACATGAACCCCCGAGTTCACAAACAAGACTTTCCAACAAAGGCAGTAACTTGGATAATTTAAAAGGCACTTGTAGAGAGAATATCTTGTGTATTCTATGGATGCATTATCTGTCAATTAAAAAAAAAACCTATGAAAAAAAAAAAACCTATGACCTATAGGAAAGGGTAGAATAGAAGGTGGGACAACTAGGAGGCAGAGAGAATTCTGGGATAGAGCGAGGTGCGAGAAGTTTCCCTTGGGAAGATGTGCCCAGTCAGCTGCATGGTACCTGAGTACCTCTAAAACAAGAAGAGCCTTGCTACATTTGTATATTTATATATTACAATATTTATATATTACAAGGTATTTGTAAATATATTTTGAGTCTGAATCTTATTTCTTGGAGCAGGGGGCTGGGAAGAAGAACCACACCTAACTTCTACGGGCACTTTT
Source organism: Grammomys surdaster (assembly GCF_004785775.1). NCBI lineage: Eukaryota > Metazoa > Chordata > Mammalia > Rodentia > Muridae > Grammomys > Grammomys surdaster. The sequence continues at coordinate 20,638,457 of NW_021604608.1, forward strand.
TTTTTTCTTTCAGGCAGATCTCACTATGCAGCCCTGACTGACTGGGAACTCATTTTGTAGACCAGAACGGTCTCGAACTCACAGGGATCAGTCTGGCTCTGCCTCACGAGTTCTGGGAATGACGGTGTCTACCTCCATACCTGATCCAGGGTCATTCATTTTTCATAGTGGTCCTTCCTAAACGTCAACCTGGGCAACTGCTGGAGTTAGACTGGTCCTGTTCCCCACTAGCTCTCCATTCCTTTTTAAGGGTGCCCCCTATCCTCTCTGGTAAAGAAAGGCATGCCTCTCGCTCAGCTTGAAGCCTTGCATATCAGTCTAAGGTTACTGAGCGGAGGTAGAGTTAGACAGAATGCTGACGGAGGGACAGGGCAAAGACTGCATTTGCTAAGCCCAGTGGTTCCCAACCATTTGCTGCTGACAGAGCTGAAGGCAGAGTGAAGAAGCTGTCAGCTGACAGACAGCCAACTTAGAGGTTAACAAGGTAGGACCGGTGCCACGACAGAACCGCCTCAAGAGTCTCATGTATCCCTTTTATGAGCACAGGGTTTCCATACTCTTCTACTTACAGGGTTGAGAAACAGGAATCAAGGGGATGCCACACCTGTCTCAACAGCAATAATAGTAAACCTTCTGGCAATACTAATGCTTTTAGTCGTCCACAAATAAGCAAACTATAAAAATAAAAAAGCACAGCCTCATTCATCTCGTTAAGAGAGTCTCTTTCAATAAAATTTTAATTTTCATGTTATTCATAATATGTGTAACGTATTTATAGTATGCCGATTATGTCCTAGAGATAATAACTCAAAGAAGGTATTTTGAAATGCTTAAAGCCCAAGGACACAAGAAATAGAAACAAAATTTAATTTCAATATCTATGTAGGGGCTATCTACCACAGCAAATTGTGCTAGAATGGCCAAGAAAAGACTGTTAGGCATAAAAGCATGTTAGACTGAGATCAAATTTTTCTAGGTGAAATGAGATGGAAATAGGAAATAGTTAAAAGAGACTATATAAAAATCTTCAAACTGTTAATGGAGAACAGGAGTAAGCATCTTAGAAGCATGTGACCCTGGGCATTTATGGCAATTGATTCAGTTGAACTCATTTAAAAGAGGGATTTATTTTTGCTGTGTCTGATGCACCGGGAGTTATATCCTTTGCAATGATTTAAACTTACAATAGAAATTTTAGGTATCCAACTAAAATGTCTGAGAGGGTCCATGATCTGTTCTATCTACAAATTCTGGAAGAAAACTATGCCCACCCTTATACTAGCGATGCTGCACCAACTAACCAAAAAATTTAAAGGATCGGAAGAAAAAGATAAGACAGTACATATTCTTTAATTTATTATTGTTATTATTATCATTATTAGTGTGTGTGTGTGTGTGTATGCATAGTGTGTGTCAGGAAGTCAGAGGGCATCTTTTGGGAGCTGGTTCTCTCCTTCCATCATGGGATCTGGGGACAAAGCTTAGGTCATCAGACCCACACAGCAAGCACTCTGACCTACTGATCTTGCTGTCCTGACAAGATGGTACTTTGTTTTGTTTTGCTTTGAGTCAAGGTCTCACTATGCAGCCCCAGATGACCTGGAGATTGGCCTGATTCTGCCTCCCAAATGCTGGAATCAAAGATGGAATAGGGAGGGATTTTTTTTTTCAATCTCTCAGCCCCTGGAGATATCTGCTCTCTGATGGAACAAGGGTTCTCGGAATCGTAACTAAATGATGATGGAATGAATATCTAACGTTATAACCAAGTATCAACTAGTCCCATCGGGTGTGAACTGCAGGGCATGCAAACTGGAACAAACCTGAACTCTGCATCAAACCATTTTAACGTGCAAGATGGCACGTTAAAAGAGAGGAAAGGGCTTGGGGATATAGTTCAGCAGGTAGTGGTTGTCTAGCTTGCATGAAGTCCTGGATTTGATCCCAGGCACTGTATAATCTGAGCTTAGTGACCCAAACCTATAACACTAGCACTCAGGAGGTAGAGACAAAAAAAATTTGAAATTCAACATCAGCCTCTGCTATGAATTGAAGCCAACCAGAGACATGTGTAAACCTAAAAAGGAAATAATAATAGTCACAATAATAATTATCACCACCACCACCACCATCATCATCATCAGAGAAGTAAAGCAATAAGGGTGTGGCTATTCCTCCAGGTGGGAGACCAGCAACTCTCTTGGAGTGGCTAGCCACAGGAAGAACAGGAAGAGGTAGAGTTGATCTGACTGCCAATATGGAGGTCAGCCACTACTCTACAGCCCTGAAAGAATCTAGTCAGAACACTCTGGAAGGGCCTTGTTCATTGCAATCACGTTACAAATGTGAAGTGTGACCTGGAGCCATCGGACCTATGAGGACACGATAGTAACCAAATCAGAAACCCGGTCAACTGTCATCCGACAGAATCTGAAAGGGGGCAGATAACAGAGCAAGGCAAACACTAGAGGCTGTGACAGCCACATCCCTACAGGAGCAGCCATGGCGTTTCAGGTAGAGTCAACTGTCCTGTGAACAGGGCAACTTCCCCTTCAAGGAGAGAGATTCTGACAGCTTTCAACTCTTGGAGCTGCCTTGTCTCTGTTGGGACAAGATTTCTCAGGACCATGACTAAATGATGATGTAATTAGTATTTATATTGTAATCAAGCACCGGTCTCATCAGGGGTGAACTGCAGGGCACATAAAACTTCTGAATCTCTCCACTTTTCAGTCACATATTTGCACGCAGCATCTTGGCTTTCTTCCAATGTAAGGTAGAACGCATCCATTTTACGAAATTTTCCTAATTATCATGTAAATTTCATCTCCAGGTCCTCAGAGGTGGACGGATGGTAAGGGTCTCACTCTCATAGACTGTCTATAAAATATGTGACAAATGCAGCTATAAAATTAGCATCGGGAAGGATAATTGAACTGTTAATTATTCAGAGTGAGAGTGAGTTAAGAACATTTATATTACCCTTTAAAGACGGCTGGCTTAAAAGGAAGCTAAATTCATCCAGCTGACACCTATTGAGAACCACTGAATACATTAACCCAAGCCAAGATCTTGCTAAAGAAGAAAAGCAAGGCAGATCCTTGCTGTGGAGACTTCAAACATAAGTAGAGGTCCTAATACATGGAAAAAATATATAGCTGTCTTACTTATAGTTTTGTTGCTGCAGTAAAAGCACTATGATCAAAAGCAACTTGGAGGGCTGGAGAGATGGCTCGGTGGTGAAGAGCACTGACTGCCCTCCCAGAGGTCCTGAGTTCAATTCCCAGCAACCACATGATGGCTCACAACCATCTGTAATGGGATCTGATACACTCTTCTAGTGTGTCTGAAGACAGCTGCAGTGTACTCATATAAGTAAAAAAATAAATAAATTTTAAAAAGCAACTTGGAAAGGAAAGGTTTATTTCATCTTACAGCTTTGTAGTATGTTTTTCCAAGAAATAAAGGCGGGAACTCTTAGGCAGGAGTGGACGCAGAGGCCAGTGGGTGGGGGATGCTGCTTACTGGCTTGTTCCCCATGGTTTGCTCAGCCTACTTCCTCATAGAACCTAGGACCACCAGCCCAGAGGTGGCACTGCCCACAATGGCCTGGGCTTTTCTGCATCAACTGTCAACCAAGAAAATGCCTTGCAGTATGTCAGGAGCATTTTCTCCATTGAGATTCTTTCTTTCCAAGTAACTCTAACTTGTGTCAAGGTAAACACACACACACACACACACACACACACACACACCCCAAAAAGACCCACAAAAAAACAAAAAGCAAGTAGTGGAGGGCAGTTACAAAAGAACTAGAGAGATGGCTCATGAGTTCTCCCTGAGGTTCTAGAGAACCTGAGCTGGTCCCCAACACCCATGTTGAGTTGCTCACAAATGTCTGTAACTCTAGCTCCAGGGGATACGATGCCCTCTTCTGGCCTCTGTGAACACCCACATTCATGTGTGCAAATTACACACACAAACACACACATACACATTAACTAAAAATAAAAACAAAGACAGCCACAATAAACAGTACAGTTGAAGGACAGAGGGCCAGGAAGTCAGCTGAACTTCATCTTGAAAAAAAAAGAGGAGACATTTACTAGGAAGTGACAGGGACAGGCCAGTCAATATTGAGGAAGATGGAAATACTGAGAGAGATCTCCAGAGACCCACAAAGATCCTGTGTCTTTTTAGAGAATGTATGTTCAGTGCATCTAGAACATACAGCCCCACCCCATCCCTGTGGTGGAGAGGGTGGGGGAAAATGGTGGAAGTTGGCGTTTTACCAATCTGCCGCTGGACTCTATGTGTAAGACTTCATTCTGACTGGACCTGTGGGTAAGCAAGACGTAGGAGCTTCTATCCTAGACACTCTGGGAAGACCCAGCATGGGGGCAGTGACGAAGGCAAAAACATACAAAAGCAACGCAAGTGTATCAATCCACTGGAACTTCGGGAGAACAGAGGTTTGAGCCATGTCAAGACACCTCTGACAAGCTGAGAAGACTGCTGCTCATCTATAAACCTAGCACCCAGGAGACTGAGGTGGAAGTATCATGAAGTTAAGCTGATGTAGGAGGCCCTATCTCAGGAAAACAATTCAGACAAGAGATGCTATTAACTTCCCGCCAATGTCAACAGTTCATAGCCGTGGGCTCAGACTGGGATTTCTCACATGGGTTTCCCTGTCCAGCTTGTGGGACTTCCTCTACACCATCATCTACAAGGATGCCTACTTTACAACCAAGGAAACAGGGGGTTGAGCTGGAGACCAAAGAATCCACCGACTGTGTCCCAAATCTCACCACTTGTCTGGGCTCTCCCATTGTTGAGACACATGGCCTGGGAGAACAGTTGAAGAAAGGGTTCTTTATTTCTGCTCACAGTTTTAGAGGGTCCCCTTCATGATCAACTGCTCTGTTGTTTCTGGACTCTGGTGAGGCAGAACACCATGACAGTAAGTGCCTGTGGCTGAGCACAGTTATCCATCTTGGTTGGTAACCAGGAAGCAGAGAGTGGGCATGTCTTTCCAAGTTGGTTCCGTTCATATCTCCTAGTCTATATAGTGCCACCTACATTCAAGACAAGTCTCGTCCCTTAATTCATCATCTCTGGAAGCACCCTTATAGACATAAGCTTAGGTGTGCTTTATTACATTCCTAGGTGTTTGTGTGTGTGTGTGTGTGCACACTCATGTGTTTAGGGGCTGGGGTTCAAGACAGGGTTTTTCTGTATAGACCAGGTTGGCCTTGAACTCACAGAGATCCTCCTGCCTCTGCCTTTACTTCTGCCTTCTGCCCTCTGCCCTCTGCCCTCTGCCCTCTGCCTCCAAGTGCTGGGATTAAAGGCAAAGCACCATCACCTCCTAGTATTCTTAACTCAGTTGAGAGTAACCTTTTTTTTTTCCACCAGGAGCTATGGAGTCTGTTGGGGCAAACAGCCCACCATGCCTCACAAACAACTGACTACCTGTGACCTATAAAAAGCTGCTCGCCTGGTCTCAGAGAAGACAATTCTGCAGTGTGCAACGTCTCAGAGAGCAGACACAGCCAAGGCTCTGCATTTCTCCTGCCTTGCTTTGCTTCCTACCACCCTCCTTTAAAGGCTTGGACTCTGTTCATCAATACATCCAGGACACTGGATCCCAGTGCCCACATAACACGTCCAGTAAGCACCTGTAATTACCAGTTCCAAGGTATCTTCTGACCTATAAGAGTACACACACACACACACACACACACACACACACACAGAGAGACACTTGAAAAAGAGATACAGAGAGACATACACACAGAGAGAGAGAGACAGAGACAGAGAGACAGAAAGACAGAGGCAGAGAAAGAACCCAGTACAAGATGACAAACAAACAGGAAAAGCTGGAGAGAGGCAGCATTTGGGAACCATAGGTCCCCAAAGAGTCTAGATTCCCACAGGAAAGAGTGAATCTAACTTCAGTGACTCTAACTCAGCCCGTCCTAAAGCCTGAGGCTCAGACTCAGTTTCTCACAATGAGTTCTTTATGCCCTGAACATTCCAGAAGTCATTGGAAATCATAGGATTGGACCTTATCCACCTGGAGTGACAGATATGCTAGGAAATTCAGAGAAATATATGTTATATTACAACAAATGAATATCTTGTATGTAATATCAAATGGGGGAAAGGCCACTCCTGAGGGCAGACAGCCAGGGATCTCCAGAGTTCAATGTTCTTCTGTATAAGACCTTCAGTGAGAAAGCTTCAGGAGTCTGGACAGATCTGGTAATAACTTGCTTTGAAGAAGTCAAAGAAACAAGTTCCATCTTAAATATCAAGTAAGAGGAGGAAGAATTGGAGCTGGAGAGATGGCTCAGCAGTTAAGAGCACTTGTTGTTTTTCCAGAGGACCCAGGATCACCTCCCAGGATCCCAGGCTCACAACCATTTGTAACTCAGGGCCAGAGGGTCAGATGCTGCTCTTTTCTGGCCTCTGTGTGCACTGCACACACAGTACACAAGCATGTGAAGGTAAACGCCTATACACATAAAATAAGAATAAACATATCGCCAGGTGGTGGTGGCGCACGCCTTTAATCCCAGCACTTGGGAGGCAGAGGCAGGCGGATTTCTGAGTTGAGTTCCAGGACAGCCAGGACTACACAGAGAAACCCTGTCTCGAAGCCCCCCCCCCCCAAAAAAAAGAATAAACATATCCTTAATATATGTATTATAAAGGGATGGCTCTGGAGTAAGCATGGGCTTTCTTTGCTCCATGAACACAACCTATCATGGCTTTGGGGACATCTCCTTCTCTGTGGTCATGAGTGAGGGTTCTGGTGGCTAAGCACTACATTCAGAACCTTCATGAATCCCATCAGGTCTCTGAGTGGTGGGTACATTTTACATATGGGAAAAGTGAAACCCAGGGAGGCAAAATGACATTACCAAGGTAATGAAAACGCACGTGAGAATCCTCAGCTGTTTCCACAGTCTGTGTCTTCCCCACTCCGTGTTCCCGGAATGTAGGACATTCAAAAATAGAGAGATCCAGGAACTCGGCATCTCTAGAATGAAATGTCACTGAAGTCAGAAAGAGCTGGGATCATGTCTGAATTAGGACATTAACTTCCCACTTCCTACCCTGATGCTAACAGCACTCTTCTGTTCTCTTGGCTTCATGGCTTTTAATTGAGTATTTGAAACAGAAAACTCTGGCGACTTTCTCTCATCCTGTGCTAAAGGATTCGCTCTTGCTACCCACATACATTTTGCCCCGTGTCTAACCTCCGTGGCTTGGCATGCTACGTAAAGGTAAACCAAGCGACAAATAAAGATAATATCACAGATACTGAAAATACCACAAATGAGACTAGGCAGGTTCCACAAGTATGGAAGTCATAGAAAGTCTCCTTGCAAAGGTTACATTTTGTTTATTTCTTGGTTAAAAATTTGCCAGGTTCCACGTACACAGCTCACTTACCTCTAAAATAAAAAGATTTAAATGCCGTTTCAGCCGCATAAATACAATCTGAAATCTATAACCTGTGACTTTCCAGGAGAAGGATTGAGGTTGAGTTATTTCCCTATCACGTACTAAGTCATAAAGAAATTGTTTATTACTTTCTTCTTATTCGGTTGAATTACTGGGCATAAATCTAAGACTCCGAGGCTTATACAGCCTTGATTTCTATTCCTCGCTGGCTTGGGTTTTTATAAACCTGGTTCATGTATCAATTAATGTTCACATTGACACATTTCCCCTGGAGTATAAGCCTGTCTGTCATGATATGAGAGTATCATCATTTCTTTTAGCTCCTTAAAATACTTTGCCTAGTGGAGATGAGTATCATCGCCCGGTTAGTTAGCAAGAGCCCTAGAAACTCCACTGAAGCACATGGTATCTGACATTAAACATGGCATACATGGAGCATAATAGTTGCACGTGGTTCAAATGGCTTTCTAAGACAAACGATGCCAAACGCCATCATAGAGCCTGGGGAGATGGCTCAGTGGGTAAAGCACTTGCTGTACGAAGCATGAAGAACTGGGTTCTGATTCCCATAAAAAAGCCAAACACAGTAATGTGCATTTGTAATAATCCTGGTTCTTCTACAGAAGGATAGGAGACAGGAAAATCTGCAGAAACTTGTGGGCCAGCGCGCTTGATGCACGCAGTGGTGAATGAAAGACCCTGTCTCAAGCGACGTAGAAGATGAGGATGAACACATGAAGTTATCCTCTGACCATGAACATGTCATACCACAGGAGCACATGCACACACGTGTGTGCATGCGCATACATACACACACACACACACTTCATATCACACGCTTGCGTACACACATACATATCCCACACACACACATGCACACACAGGTGACACACATACATCCCACATGCACTCACAAACACACACACATCCCATACATACTCACACACACATACACACATACATACATCCTACATCACACATGCACACGCACACACACACACACACACGCACACACCACTCAGTAACCTCAATGTCATGTTCAGGGTATAATTTTCTTATTTGTTATATGAATTGTCTCCTAGCTTTTGAAACTTGTTTTTCAATAAGTTAATAACCCTTAGCCCTCTGACCACACTTTGCAGGTATTAAATGGGTTTACAAGGCAAAACACATGTGATCTCTCATCTATCAAGGTATCTGTGATGGTGTCAACTCCATGTCAACACAATGAGATTCCAAGTCACCATGGACACAAGATTTGGGCATGTCTGGGATTACCTAGCTTAGGTGCATTGAGTTGGGAAAACCATTCTAAAATGTGGGCTGCACCACTCCACAGATTAGGGTCCTGGGTTGAATTAAAGAGAGAGAGCAAGCTGAACTCTAGCATTCGTTACTCTTTGTTTCCTAACCATGGATGCAGTGTGGCCAGCTCCCTCATGTTTCTGTCACTGTGTATTTCCTACCACTATGGACTGTATCCCTTCCAACTGTAAGCCAAAACAAAACCTTCCTCCACAAAGTAGCTTCTTATTGGAAACATGCTCACAGTAAAAAGAAAAGCAACTCTGACCCTTGGAATAGTGAGCCCCGAATCAAATGCTTTCTAAGTTGCCTTGGTCATGTTGTCTTACCATAGTGATAGAAAAGCAATGGGCACAGCAACAGAAAGAGCAGTGTATAAGCTTGGTATATATACTGATCAGAAATTCAACTGTGACAACATGGCCGCTTTATAGAGTCATAGAGCAAATATTTTTTTGCTGCCATTTCATGTATTATTCTGATGGCTTAGGCCAACTAGAGCATGAAGCAGAGCTAATGAAGGAGATGATGGGGATTAAAGGAGAATGAGCTCTTTGGGAGAACTAGAGGCTAGAGAGATGGCTCGGTGAGTAAGGGTGCATACTGTTTACTGTTTCTGCAGAGGAACCAGGTTCAGTACTCAGCACCCACATTAAGTAGCTCACAACTGCCTGTTAATTCAAGTTCCTGGTGCTCTGCCGCCCTCTGCTGGCCACCACAAGCACCTGCACCCATGTACAATAGTCCCACACAAACATATACATACATATAATTTTAAACAAAAAAGAAAAATAAATCTTTAAAAAAGAAAATAGAACAATATAGAAATGTAATAGAAATAGAAAAAGAAAGGAAGGGATGGAGAGAAAATGGAGAGAGGAAAGCGGAGACATGGGGATGGGAGAGGAAGACGAACTCAACCAAACAACGGTCCTTTCCTAAAGGAGTTAGCAATTTGATGGAAATCAAACACAGTTTCTAAAGAAAATTGACTTCTCTGTTCTGAAGGTGGAAGCAAACTATGTTGAATGCAGCTTCTGCCAAACCTCCCACACTGGCTTTTCTATCTAAGACCACTGGCGAGGTCAAGGTAGTGGCTGGGACTTCTGAAAACACAGTCTCGGTCAAATCTAAAATGAGTCATATGCTCTTCCCAGGAGCCACATCAATAGTAAGAGGCAACTCGCACAGTGGGGGTTGCCCTACTTTGGCCACTCACTGGTAAAATAGCTCTGAACAATTCATTTAGACCTCCAGGGCTTTGCTTTTAACATACTCAGTAACAGACAAGAATCAGCTGGGGTCTCAGGTCCGGTCTATGGCTAGAGGATTTTAGGAACTTATGTAACTTATATAAACCTATTTTTCTAACCACATAATGTGAATAAGACATCAAAGAATTGTCTGGAAGAAGAAGAAGAAAAAAGGTACAGAATGTCCAGCCTCAGTTATATAAAACTTTAGAACACAGGAACAAATCTATAAAAGCAGGGCCTGGATCTGGAAGGAGGGAGAGCTGGAAGGAGAGGGTTATGGGGGTGAGGGGAGGAAATGAACGAGGCAGTAAAGATCTGGTGTTTATCTGATGAGGGCCTCACACACCTACAGCTCACTAAACTTTGCCAAATGTCAAGTGTTCCCTAAGCACTTATTGAATATCAGTTATACCTTAAAAACGATTTGTTATTTTTAAAATTATGACTATATATGTGCATCTGTGGCTGCCAAAATTGCTCTTTTAGTGGTGTGAAGAGGCACTGCAACCAAGGTGACTTAAAAAAAGGAAGCATTTAATCAGGGCTTGCTTACAGTTTCAGACGATGAATCCATGACCATGGTGGGGAGCATGGCAGTATACACGCAGGCATAGCGCTGGAGCAGTGGCCAAAGCTTACACCTTGATCCACAGGCTGAAGGCAGAGGGGTTGGGGGGGGGAGAGACAGAGAGACAGAGACAGACAGAGATAGAGACAGACAGACAGACAGAGACAGAGACAGAGAGATAGAAAGAGACAGCAGAGAGAGAGAGAGACAGAGAGACAGAGAGACAGAGACAGAGACAGACAGACTAGTTTTACTGTGGGTTCTTTTGAAACCTCAAAGCCCAACTCTAGTGACACACTTCCTCTAACAAGGCCACACCTCCTAATCCTTCCTCAAACAGTTCCACTAACCAGGGACCAGCATTCAAACACACGAGTCCATGGGAAGCAAGCTCATTCAAACTACCACAGTGGGGTAGCACATCTGTGTTCTGGTGCTCACAGAGTCCAAAAAAATGACATTGATCCCCTGGAATGAGTGTTACAAGACCTTGTGAGTTGCTCAGTGTGGGTGCTGAAACCAAACTCAGGTCCTTCACAAAAGCAGTATAACAATTCTAACTGCTAAAACCATCTCTTTTTCAAAAGGACAGAATTTACAAAATACACAAAATAATTACACAAAATGTGCCACAAACAAGCCTCCAGAAACATAGATTCATTTCTTTCTCCTGCCCTGTTTTGGTGAAGGACTACTTGAAACGGTTCTGTGTAACATGACATAGTATAATAAACATGAATACTCCACAGCAGCTTCATGGAACAGAATGTAAATACCACTGTGGTTTAATTAGGGTGTCACCTTCGTGAGCCATATTTTATACTGTTAGATTCCCATTATATACAGGAAACCCCATGGTTTATCATAAAAATGTGTACATGGGGCTCTGGAGATAGCTCAGTAGGGGTGTTTCCTGTGCAAACATATGGATTTGAGTTTCAGTCCCTCCCATCCAGGTAAAATGTCATGCGTGGTTGGTTGTATGCGCTGGCTGGTTTCATGTCAACTTGACACCACCTAGAGTCATCAGAGAGAAGCAGCCTCAAGTGAGAAAATGCCTTCATATAACGTGCCGTACACAACCATGTAGGACATTTTCTTAATTAGTGATTGATGTGGGAGGGTCCAACTTATTGTGGGTGGGGCCACTCCTGGGCTGGTGGTCCTGAGTTCCACAAGCAAGCAAGCTGAGCAAGCCAGGAAGCAGCACCCTTCTGTGGCCTCTGCTTGAGCTCCTGTCTCCAGGTTCCTGTTCTGCTTGAGTTCCTGTCCTGACTTCCTTCAATGATGAACAATGGTGTGGAACCTTAAGCCAGACAAACCCTTTCCTCCTCAAGCTGCTTTGGTCATGGTGTTCCATCACAGCCATAGTAACCCTAACTAAGACATTTTATGTTCCTGTGACCCCAGCATTGCGGGAAGGGCAATAACAGGCAGGTCCTAGAAGCCCCTGGCCAGTCAGCCTAGCCGAAATGATAAACTTCAGGTTCAATGAGAGAATCTGACTGAAGGCAGCAAGACAGACATCATCACAGGAAGGAAATGTTGTTCTCCTCTGGTCTCTGCATGCCAAGTGCAGGGTGCACGCATGCACGTGTATGCACACAGTGTCCGTGTTATTTTTAATGGCTACCTCATATCTCAGAGATGGAAATTCTGTCCATCCTCTAAAAGAAGTGCTAGGATTTTCTGAGCCTGAGATGAGAGAGAAAGAGGATCTCAGAATGACAGTGCAGCTTTTGGCCTGAGCAGTCTGAAGTCTGGCGAGGCTGACATTTTCTGAGAAGGGAAAGATGGGAAAAGGGCAGCTTTGGAGGAGGAGCTGAGGAATTTAGTCTGGAGGACAACCATTAAATATCAAACTGGCGACGAGGACTAGGAGGTGGATGCTGGAATGGGGTGTGTGTCACTGTGAGAGTGGGCTTTGAGGTCTTCTATGCCCAAGCGTCACCCGATATGGAATCCAGTCTCCTGCCTGCTGATCAAGATGTAGAACTCTTGACTCCTCCAGCACCACATCTGCCTGCACGACGCCATACTTCCCGCCATGATAAAAATGGACTGAACTTCTGAAACTGTAGGCCAGCCCCAATTAAATGTTGTCCTTTGTAAGAGTTGTCGCGGTCGTGATGTCTCTTCACAGCGATGAAAACCCTAAGACAAATGTGATATTTAAAACCATGAGCTACATCGCGTCAAGGGCCACATTGGAAGACATAACAGAAGACGTTCCATCATTCAGCAAGAGAAAGGAGAGAAAAGGACACTCTTGAAATAAGGAGTGCCCCCAAAGGGTGTCAGCAAACAGAAGACCTAACAAAGCATACATGTGGTCAATAAATATGGCAATCAATCCTTGACAGCATTAGCCGTGTCAGAACCACACATCAAAACTATGACAATATAGGACTTCAAACCCCTAAAGATGGCTAGACACAATAGAAAAAAGATCCCGCACCCTGCTCATACATGTGAAATGGTGTGGCCTTCGGGAGAGAGTTTGATAGTTCTTATAGGAAACAAAGAGTCTTCATATGAAGCAGCAACTCAATGCCCAGGAATAGCTGGGAACACAGCCAAGAGGCGTGAAAGCACGTGTCAGTCCAAAACTTGTACATCAGTGTAAACAGATTACACATGATAGCTAAAAGGAAAGAAAAGAGCAAATGTCCACTTTAGAAAGAGAGAGAGACAAGGAGAGAGGGAGCAAGAGAGAGAGAGAGGGAGCAAGAGAGAGAGAGAGAGAGAGAGAGAGAGAGAGGAGAGAGGGAGAAAGGGAGAAAGACAGAGAGAGGGGGAGGGAGGAAAGGGGAGAGAGAGAGAGAATATACTAAGGAAAGAAAAAAATCTGCAGACTAACTGAGGGGGAGTCCAGGTGTTGGAGTTACTAGACAAAGACTTCAAAATCAGATGTTTTAAAAATTGTTGAAGCCGGGCGGTGATGGCACATGCCTTTAATCCCAGCACTTGGGAGGCAGAGGCAGGTGGATTTCTGAGTTCCAGGTCAGCCTGGTCTACAGAGTGAGTTCCAGGACAGCCAGGGCTACACAGAGAAACCCTGTCTCGAAACTCCCCCCCCCAAAAAAAAATTGTTGAAGAATGAAAGGGCACCTTTTCTTAAGCATGCGTGAGAGTAAGGGGACAGAGACTGAGGTTGAACCATATGGCTCGTGCAGTGTGGTGCTGTTAGGCCCTCTGCCCTCTCCAAGGCTAGCAGTTGTTTGCTTAGGGACTTTCCTGGGCTACTTCACTATTTTCTTTGTTGGTGACTCTGAAGTCCTTACTTGATTAGCTTAGTGACCAACAAATACTCGGATAAAGATTTTCTGAGTTGCCAAGAACCAATTAGTCTCCTAACTTTAAGTATAGTTTGAGGTATAGTAGAAACACTTCCCCCTGCCCCCAGCCTCAGTACGTAGCTCAAACTGTTCAAACCCTTGAAGTCCTCCTGCCTCAGACTTTCAAGTACTGGGATTACAGGTTTATATCAATAATAATAATCTGTCCTGACTTCCTACTTATAGAAGCTAGACCAGCTAGAGTTGAAAGCTGAGAGATGTTTTCTATTTTCCTGAGCATGCATGCAGCTATACACATACACATGGCTTCATAGATCCCCAGTAACACACTGAGACTGTTCAAACACCCCTTTGGATACCTCCTTGCTCAGTTTTTCTTTTCTTTTTCCTCTCTCCTCTACCACTCCTCTCCTCTCCCTTTAGAGTTTTATTCACGTTGATTTTTCCCCTCGAGACAAACTCTCTCTGAAGCCCACTGTGGTAGTTTGAATGAGAAATGATTACCACAGTCTTAGGCATTTGAACACTTGGTCCCTTATTGGTGCTATTTTGGGAGGTCTAGTTGGAATAGCCTTGCTGGAGGAAGTGCGCCACTGGGGTCGGGCTTTGAGAGTCAAAGTCTCACACCACTTGTAGTTTCTTTCTGCTTCATGCTTGGGGTTGAGGGTTCACAAGCTCAGCTTCCTGCTCCTGCCACTATGTTGGCTGATTACAGCCTTGGCACGCTTTCATGATGGACTCTTCTCTCTGGAACTATATGCCAAAATAAACTTTCCCGTAAGTCATTTTTGGTGAAGATGTTTTACCACAGTGACAGGAAAGTAAATAGATACCCCAATACGGCCTCACCTCCGCCATGGGACTCCACCTCACAGTGCAGGCGCCGCCATGCTCTCTCAACTTTTCTTCTCCTTCTAGTCAGTCCGTTATTTGCTCCAACTGTTGTCCACGGTGTCAGCCAGCCGCAACTTTACTTCTTCTCATTCTTAGTTCTAGGGATTGAACCAATGGCCTCACACACGCTAATCATGGGCTAAACCACTGAACACATTTCCAGGAATGTTGGTTCCTTTGGGTTTTCTTTTTTTTGTTTGTTTGTTTGGTTGGTTTTTTGTTTTGTTTTGTTTTTTTCGAGACAGGGTTTCTCTGTGTAGCCCTGGCTGTCCTGGAACTCACTCTGTAGACCAGGCTGGCCTCAAACTCAGAAATCCACCTGCCTCTGCCTCCCAAGTGCTAGGATTAAAGGCATGCGCCACCACCGCCCAGCCTCCTTTGGATTTTCTATGAACACCCTCTCCTATACCTGCGAGAGAAGGTTTGAGCTCCAGGTATGCTGTCTGTTGAAATAAAGAGAAGGCTTTCAAGTGAGATCTCCCAGGAAACCAGCAATCAAATTGCTCTTGTGGGGAGGTAAATTTGGGAAGACTCTTAGGCAGCCGTTTCCCTGATGCCACCCATATCTCCTTGCCTTTCATGAGAATGGAAAGCCTCACTTGAATGTTTGAGAGACCTGTCATGAGAACACCTAAACAACTTTTCTTCAATTACATATTTAATGACTGCTTAGCTCTTCCAGCAGCAAGTGTCGATTTTTTTTTAAGTATTTGTTAATTTTATATATGTGAGTACACTGTGGCTCCCTTCAGACACACCAGAAGAGGGCATCAGATCCCGTTACAGATGGTTGTGAGCCACCATGTGGTTGCTGAGAATTGAACTCAGGACCTCTCAGTCAGTGCTCTTAACCCCTGAGCCATCTCCTCTCCTGCCCTGATACTTTTTTTTTCTTTTTGAAAATTTTCTCTACATTTTCATTAGTATACAATTTTTTCATGATATTTGGCACAGTGGCACATGACTACTATCCCAGCATTTGAGAGGCTAAGGCAGGAGAGTCATTAATTAGTTCAAGAGGTCATCTTGGCTATACTATGAAGTTGCAGTCTCTCTCTCTCTCTCTCTCTCTCTCTCTCTCTCCCCCTCCCCCTCCCCCTCCCCCTCTCCCTCTCCCTCTCTTCCCCTCCCCTCTCTCTCACACACATACACACACACACACATTTTCCTCTATTGATCTCCAACTGGGTACCATTAGTCAACATTCCTCACTTTGTAAGACTGTACCAAAATATGTTTTAAAGTTCACACACTTCAACTCTAGGGGCTGAGAGTGTAGCTCAGCGGCACCCACAAGGCCTGGGACTCACTCCTAAGCACCCCTCAAAAATGTCAGTTATGGCCTCTGCTCTGACCCCTCATTCCTAAAGTATGTGTTTTACTTTTCAAAGCTAATTTTATGAACCTCATCTATCACATTATTGGCATTTAGATGAACTGCCATGCAGTTAGAAGATGTCATCTGCATAGGACCAGTCCCCTCAGGTCAGTAATGGCAGAGTCATGCTTTCTAGCCAGGCTCTTAATTGATGTCTGTAAATGTTTCCTGTGCACATGAGAATAATACACGTCTGCATGTTACTGAACACTTACTCCCCCGGTTCTCACCCTGTGGGTTTCTGTCCCTTGAGATGGTCTCATGCATTCCAGGCTACCCTCAAGGACACCAAGTAGCTGAGATCGGCCTCTCGTCTGTGATAGCCCTGCCTCTATGTCCGAGTGCTGAAAGCTTTTGTTTCGTCCATTCAGTGTGTGTGTGTGTGTGTGTGTTTGTGTGAATTTTCTCTCTCCTTCTCTTTCTTACCAGCTCCAAGGAGTTAAAAGAGTTCATAGTTTTCTGCTGGCTACAGAGATTGCTGGCCCTAGTAAATTAAGCATTGTTCCCTCAGGAAAAAGTTTGATGAGCACTTCACTAAGTGATGGCTGCCTTTGGTAGCAGCCCCTGTAGGTATCTAGATCCACCCCAGTTGGGGCTCTAAGCACTGACCCCCCCAACAGCTGCCTGCCTCAGTTTACCCACCACATGGATGCCAAAGCCAGAGGCATTGGCAACTTGGTAGAGTTAGTCTTCTCTTCCTGCCTTTACATGGGTCCAGGGTGAACTCACATCCTCAGGTTTCCACAGCAAGTACTCACTTCCCCAACCTTTTACTATTGGTCCTGTGTCTGGATTTTTCCATGCAAGGTAAAGATTAGAACTCGGGGCCTCATCCTTCAGTTTACAAGCTTTTTGTTTTGTTTTGAGTTAGGGTTTCTCTGTATTTCCCCAGCTGTCCTGGCTCTTTAGACCAGACTGGTCTTGAACTCAGAGATCCTCCTGCCTCTGTCTCCCAAGTGCTGGGGTTAAAGGTGTGCACCACCACCTGGCTCAGATTAATATTCTTAATTGTGGTCAGCATGCACACGTATTCTCTCTCATTCTCTCTCTCTCTCTCTCTCTCTCTCACACACACACACACACACACACACACACAATGTAGTTTTTAAAAGATGTGTAATACTTACTTGCTCCTTTATACATCCATTCACCTGAGCCGGGAAGAGAGCACATGCCTGCCAAGTGTCAAGAATGACAACAAATGGGGCTGGAGAAATGGCTCGGAGATGAAGAGTCCTGGAAGCTTTTCCAGAAGACCCTTCAGTTCCCCACCCTCCCAGGTACAGGGACATCTCAGGTCAAAGAACAACCACAAGATGTACATTCCGAATTGAATCAAGTGCACCTGCATTTGTAGCCGATCAATCAGCCAGAAAATCAATACCCAATTCTGTTGTTCTCTTTTTAAATTTAGAAACACCCCCTGTGGTGTGGCCCATCCCCCCATACACTCTTTCCCAATCATGTAACACCAAGACATGGACCCCCCTGCTCCCGTTATAAACCCCCCGATACCCAGAGCCTGCTGTGTCAGGCAGATCATGGTCTGAGCTCGAACTCACAAATAAACCCTCTTGTGTTTACATCGGATCCCAAGTCCCTTGTGGTCTTCTTAGGGGTCTCATGAATCGGCACAACATCTGCAGCACCTGGGATTGGAGTGAGGATCGGGAAGAAGGGCTAGATGTCAGGAAGAACTGAGCCAGAGTAAGCACAAGGGGACACTGGATCAGGTGGCTTACAGAGAGCTCTTCCTCAAAGAGACCCAGAAGAAGATGAAAGGCCTGGAAATGAGTAAGAGAGGCCGAAGCCCTAGACTGCAACCTATGTGAGGGCTGCAGTGCAGGGGGCGTGCCTCGGGCTGCAGTGCAGGGGACGTGCCTCGGGTGTGTGAGGAAGGCAGCACACACCAGGGTTGCCTGCCAGGTAAACTGTGACTTTTCTATGGTGCCTTTGTAAATAAATCAGCAGGGGTTTCAAAACATTAAAAAATTTTGTCTGGCTGGGCGGTGGTGGCGCACGCCTTTAATCCCAGCACTTGGGAGGCAGAGGCAGGCAGATTTCTGAGTTCGAGAGTTCGAGGCTAGCCTGGTCTACAGAGTGAATTCCAGGATAGCCAGGGTTACACAGAGAAACCCTGTCTCAAAAAAAACAACAACAAAAAAATTGTCTGTAATGTGGATGCAGACATGGCCTGTCACAGAGGAGGTCAGAGGACAGCTTGCGGGAGTTTTCTTCTTCTGCCCTATAGGTCCAGGGAAATGAATTCTGGTTGCCAGATTTGGTAGCAAGCACGTTGCCTACAGAGCCATGTCACCAGCTCCAAATCCATATAGGCTTCTGATCAGGATTTGACCCCTTTACTGTATTATCTGAGTATTATCACAGATCCATAGACCTAGCTGTGAGGGTGGAGCTATTTGATCTGTGTCCCTCAATTTTTGGTCTATTTGAGGCTACTTTCTAAGGAGTATACTGTATCTTTAATAAACCTTCTCTGGTTAATATTTTTAATAAATTTTTTCTTCTACTTTCCTTTTTTAAAAGATTTACTTGTTTATTATGTATACAGTGTTCTGCCTGCACGTATGCCTGCAGGCCAGCAGAGGGCAGCAGATCTCATCACAGATGGTTGTGAACCACCATGTGGTTGCTGAAAATTGAACTCAGGCCCTCTGGAAGAGCAGACAGTGCTCTGAACCTCTGAGCCATCTCTCCAGTCCCCTTCTTTTACTTTCAATCTGGCCATATCTGAATTCTTGAGGTATGACTCAAAATAGCACATATCTCCATTTGGAAAATTGAATTGGGCAAAACGAGCACTTACGACTCCTTCAATCTCCAATCTGTCTGTCTGACCACTTTACCTTTTTGTCCCAACTGGTTCTGGACTTTCACTTTTTCCCCCCACAAATCCTGGTCTTTGGAGGGGTTGATTGCATTTTTGTTTTTTACTTATCTCTAATCGATTGAATTTACAGACATTTTATTAATCTTCCTTGTAATGCTACTATGGCCATTTAACTTAATTGGCTCTAGTGTTAAATTTCTTGGTCTTTGCCAGAACAATTAAGGACCTTTGAATATTTTTATTCTCAATAAACTATGTAGAACAGTATTTTAAATATTAGCTTCTTATTAATACCATAAAATAAACTATTTTACACAACTAATATTTATTCGGAGTTCCATACATGCTTCTAAAAAAGACATCACTTTAGCTGGGTGGTGGTGAGGCACACTTTTAGTTCCAGTGCTTGGGAGGCAGAGGCAGGTGAATCTCTGTGAGTTCAAGACCAGCCTGGTCTACAGAGCGAGTTCTAAGACAGGCAAAGCTACACGGAGAAACCCTGTTTCAAAAAACAAACAAAACCACACACACACACAAAACCATATTATTTTAATCCCTTTTCCATAGACCATCTGTTGGACTATTCTCTTCCTTAATTCTAATTCACTGTAACTGATAGTAATTGTATTTCCTGTTTATATGTACATTTTCCCCCTTTGTTTTGAAAGATAATTTGGATGGATATGAAATTCCAGGGTGGCAGTTATTTTCTCTAAGCAGTTGTTTTTTGAGACAGGATCTCATGCATTCTAGGTTGGGCTCCAACACTCTATGTACCAGAGAATGAACTTCCGGTGAACTTCTGATCCCCCTGCCTCTCTCTCTAAATCCTGGGATTACAGGACGACACCACTGTGCTCAGCTTTGTGTGAGGGACAGGCCCAGGGGCTGTGCGTGCTGTGCAAGCACTCTGTGAAACGTGACACATTTCCAGCCCGCTCTCAGCCTGTGGGAGATGCTGTCTCACTGGCTTCTGGTTTTTTCGTGGCTGCTAATGACAGTGATGACATTTTTATTCTGCTTTCTGCATGGCAGATTCTAAAAATCTTTTGTTTATAGGGTCCTGCAATTTCACTACTTCTTCCTAAGCATGGATTCCTTTTGAGTTTTCCCTTTAAGATAGGATGTTTAGGGGTTTTGTTGGTTGCTTCAGTTCTGTTTTGTGAGACAAAGTTTCTCTGTGTAGCCCTGGATACCCTGGAAGTGGCTATGTAGACCAAGCTGTCCTCAACATCAGACATGTCCCTGCTGGGATTAAAGGTATATTCCACCACGCCCTGCTATTTTTTTACCTTAATGTATGTGTATTGATGTTTAACCTGCACATATGTCTGTTGAGGGTGTTAGATCCCCTTGAGCTGGAATTACAGACAGTTGTGAGCTACCATATGGATGCTGGGAATTGAACCTGGGTCCTCAGGAAAATCAGCCAGTGCTCTTGACCATTGAGCCATCTCTTCAGTCCCCACATGCTATTATGTTGCTTCCTATGCTTAGACCATTAAATATCCAGAGAGGAGCAAGACACTAGGCATCTATACATTGATTTTATTCACTGAAAAAAATGCTTTGTTAGGTCTTAGAACTCAACTACTCAAGAAAATAAAAATATCTCTCCCTCGTGCATTTATAGATTTAAAAAAAAACCCACTTGCTTATCATATTCCTCACATACTAACCTTCTTATAAAAGAAAACAGACTACCTGGCTCAGAAGCACATGCCAGAAACCAATTTTAACTGGCAATTCCCGTCTGTCCCATACCAATGATATAAAAAGGTCTAATGGTCAAAGTTAAGGAGTTAAAAAGCACAGTGCTCTCTCTTGATTTGATTCTCTATACATGCAAAGCTATGTGAAAATTTAATTCATAAGCTAGGCAGAGCAGAAGATTAATGGCAGAAATGAATGATAAAAATAGCGATTATAATAGACCGTATACAATATATGTGAGAGCAGACTTTGCTCAGAGCGTCCCATCAACCTTTTCTTTCTTTCTTTCTTTGGTTTTTCGAGACAGGGTTTCTCTGTGTAGTCCTGGCTGTCCTGGAACTCACTCTGTAGACCAGGCTAGCCTCGAACTCAGAAATCCGCCTGCCTCTGCCTCCCAAATGCTGGGATTAAAGGCGTGCGCCACCACCGCCCGGCTGCGTCTCATTATTCTTTATTGGTCACCCATGGCCAATACTTCAGAAACAGCATGTGCGTATTAGAGGAGTCCGCGACAGATTTAACTCAAATTTTCTTCTTAAAAAAGATTTGATTTTTATTTTTGAATCGTGTGTGTGTGTGTGTGTGTGTGTGCACATGCGCATATGTGTGCATGTATCTGTGTGTGGGCTCATGTGTAAAGCCCAAAGAGGCCAAAGGAAGTCACAGGGTTCCCTGGAGCTGGAGTTGTGAGCCACCTTACATGGGTGCTTGGGTGGGAACTGAGCTCAGGTCCCTGCAGGAGCAGGACTTGCTCTTATCTCCTGAGCCACCTTGGCAGTCTTGTGACTTAGGTTTTCATGTGAATGGGTCCAGACAGTTCTAATCTTCTGCTGTTTGAGGTCCTAGGCATCCCAGAGCTGGAAGAAACCCAGAGGTCATGTGATCTTCATTTTGCTCTTGAGGAAACTTCGGGAAGTCAGTTAACCTATCTATATTCGAACCACTGAGGCTGGCCGCCTGCTTCCCAGGAAGAACCGAGGACCACAGGACACGATCAAGCTCCACCATGTGGCCTCAAAAGACAGATCAGAAGCCAAAGTGCTTGCTGTGCCAACATGAGGACCTAAGTTTGTATCCCCAGTACCCACATCAGAGTTGGGCATGGTCATACACTTTTAATTCCAGGAGACAAAGACAGGAGGGTGGTGAGGGTTAACCAGGAAGGCTAGACAAAATGACAAAGTTCAAAAAATAAAACGAGGAGTGATCAAGTAAGAAACCTGACATCAACCTTTGGTTTACACACACACATACACACACACACACACACACACATACACACAGACACACATACATTCACACACACATTCACACATTCACATATACAAACACACACTCTCTCACACACACTCATACACACAAACAAATATATAGAGATTTTTACAAGCGCTACCTACGATTGATGTCATTGTGCTTGCCCATGTCCTCAGCCCTCCCTCAGGAACTTAAGTCATTTTCCTTTCATTGTGGGCAATGCACACGGCCAGCTACGTTGAACACGGGTAGACTGTGAAGAGCCTGTTTTTGTTTTGTTTTTTTTTAAAGGACATTGTGTTGCCTGGTTTCTAAAATACATATACCTTTTATGTTTAAACAATTGTAAAAACAAAAGGATTCACTGAATGAACCTGCTTCCCCTGAAATTTAATCTGGTTTAATCTTAAAATTGATCAAACTGTCAGTCTAGGAGACATGTCTTGTCATTGGCCGTCCCCGCAGCCATCCCCGCCTGGCACAGCATGAAGATACGAGCCGAGCTGAGAGCCC
This sequence comes from Grammomys surdaster, assembly GCF_004785775.1. NCBI lineage: Eukaryota > Metazoa > Chordata > Mammalia > Rodentia > Muridae > Grammomys > Grammomys surdaster. The sequence continues at coordinate 20,660,964 of NW_021604608.1, forward strand.
GTGGTTTTGCTGAATTTCATCTCTTGAGTTCATCCTCTTTCTTGCTCCACACAGACCTCTGAGGGTCGGAAATTGGAGGCAAATTGACTTTACCATGGGAACTAAGTGCAGCAATTTCTTGGCGTTCTGCGTCGTTTTAGCTGAGCTATTTTTATTTCTAAAACGTCTAGATGTCAGAACCTCACTTCTAAAGAGACATTATGGACTCAGGATGCCAAGCAGTTTTTTTTTTTAAAACTGCCCAAGAAGGACTGTCAATAATTAATGCCATGCTAATTATAAATTCTAGCCAGACTCAGAAGTCTCAGGGTGAAGCCAGGCAGATCAGCAACCTGGTGACCTGCTGCGGTGAGGACACCATGGGAGTCTCTTCAGCACCTTCTCCTCTGTGGTGGGGCTCGGCCTCCATCTTCCACAGAAATGACAAAGCCCGAAGTAGCGGGTTTCAGAAAGGAAGTAGGCAAGAATCTGGAATACAGGGACTTTGACATCATATGAACTCTGACTTTTACAGCCTCTTTGAATCTCAGTTTGCTGATTTGTAAGGTCAACTCAGAAACTCGGGTATCAGATGTCGGTATGAAGATTCAGTGGACATAACCCAGGTGACTTTGGAGAATAACTGAAAAGCTCTTGCTCCTTCCTCCCCTCCTTCCTTGAGTCATTTCTGACATCACACAGAGCTACTCCTCAAATATTTTGGTTTATTGGTTCTGTGCCTGAGTCTCCAGTCTTCTCCTCCTCCTCCTCCTCCTCCTCTTCCTCCTCCTCCTCCTCCTTCTTCTTTTTTTTTTTTTGGTTTTCGAGACAGGGTTTCTCTGTGTAGCCCTGGCTGTCTTGGAACTCACTCTGTAGACCAGGCTGGCCTCGAACTCAGAAATCCACCTGCCTCTGCCTCCCAAGTGCTGGGATTAAAGGCGTGTGCCACCACTGCCCAGCGAGTATCCCGTCTTCTTAAATGAACTGTATAGTCTATGCCCATACCACTCAACTGGTAAAAGCAAGAGTCCTTTGTCACTATAGCACAGTGGCCTACACTCAGGATTTGTGAATGACTGGCCCAATTTTTGCCATTTTATAAACATTATTTACCTAGTCTTACAGTTTGCTTTTTCTTGCTGTGATAAATGGTAAGAAGCAACTTGGGGAGGAAAGGGTTTATTTTTATCTTCTGATACCCAGGTCACATTGCATTACTGAGGTAAGCCAGGGCAGGAGCCTGCAGGCAGGAACTAAAGCAGAGACTGCAGAGAAATGCTGCTTATTGGCTTGCTCAGCTACCTTTCTTATACAGCCCTGCCTAGGAATGGCACCGCCCACAGTGGACTGGGTTCTCCTATATCAAGTAGCAATCAAGCAAGTGCCTCACAGACATGTTGTCTTAGTTAGATTTCTATTGTTGGGATAAAGACTATAACCAAATCTTGGGGAGGAAGTGTTTATGTCACCTGAAGGCTTTTAGTTCTTCATCAGGGGAGAGGCAAGGTAGGAACTAAAGGTAAGAACCTGGAGGCAGGAACAGAAGCAAGAGTCATGAGGATTGATGCTTATTGGCTTGCCCTATAGGGCTTATTCAGCTTGCTTTCTCACATCACCCAGAACCATCTGCTCAGAGGTGGCACTGCTCCAAGGGAACTAGGCCCTCCCATGTCAATTATTCAAGAAAATGTCCTACAGACCTGTCTATAGACCATGTGACAAAGGTATTTCTTAACCGAGGTTTCTCTTGCCAGATAACTCTAGCTTGGGTCAAGCAGACAAAATAGTGACCAGGACACAAGCTACTCTAATGGAGCTAATTCCTTACTTGAGGTTCCGTCTTCTGGGATGACCATTGGTTGTGTTAAGTTGATGGTGGATGTTAACTATAATAACTAGTATATTTGAGACAGTCAAAGACCAAATGCCTGTGAAGTTACCAATTTCACACACTATATAACATGCATGGAGGTGCAACTTCAATGATATGAACTAAAACAAATGGTATACATGCAATGTACAGGGCCCCAACGTACTCATGTTATTTCAGCAGGCATGGATATGTAGGAAATTAGGGATTTATAAAACTACTGCAAGTGCCAGAGACTAGAAATGGGACCTCAGTCCTCAGGACTGGCTGTCATAACACCAGAATTCCAAGGAAGCATACCCTAGGTCTACTGAACAGAGAGCACATGACTGTCTCTGCTGTCACCACCACAACTGATCCCCAGATCCACAAAACTTGCATATGGGCATTACAGATGCAGTTCAGCTTCCAGCTGTGTTCCAGTTGTTTCTTCTCAACATCCAGGGAACTAAGGTCCAGACAGGAGATATCAGAAAATAGCCCAAGGAGAAGGAAGATAGCCCTCCCTAGGGAACAATGCCTACCCCTCTTCCAAAGGCCAACAGCAAACAGAGGTGTGATACCGGCCAAGAACACTGCGGTTACAAGAAGGGCGTGGATGGCCTTAAATCACCATTGTAGAATGTCTATACCCAACATGGACTTCTTCACGGATACAGAAATGGAGCCCCTCCCTTGTCCTTGCCTCCCTATACACTTCAGACCTTCCTTTAGGCCATGTGCAATTAGGGCAGAGCTGGATACATCTAGCCCCAAGGCATGGCTGAATACTCCAGCAAGGGTATTCCCTGAGCCTCCCTAGCCCTCTTTCTGTGAGGGATGTCAAGAGTTCAACAAGCCCAGTTGTGGTGATTTGTAGGCAGGTCCGGCTGAACTCACGCAGATGATGGCAGTTTGACTTAGGGGACAATCCTGTACGAATTTCACATGCTTGCGCACAAATGGGAATTAACGTAAACAGGACACTTAGCTGTAAGAAGTCTAAATGCATAGCTAAATAGCATTAGCTCTCCAGCCTCTGCTATTTGAATGGACACACTGGACACACAGTTAAATGAAATAGACTGACCTGTCCACTACAAACCCCAGTGGGACCTAGAAGCAAAAGCTTCGAGGATTCACATTTCCTAAGCTGGGTCATCTTCAGCCTGTCATCTCTGCACTGGATGTTTGATGTGCCAACTGCAGCTGGCCCTTTTGTTTCCTTTTCTCCCTGCCATTTAAAAAAATATTTTTTTCCTTCCCTTCCACAATGCATCCCAGATCATCCCCACCCCAACTCGTTCATTCTCTAGCGAAACTAAAACCAAACCAAACCAAACCAACAACAACAACAAAGATCTAAACAGACAAATTAAAAACAAACAAACAAAATACCACATAGCCGGGGAGAATTGACAGAGGCAGGGTGGATCTCTGTGACATCAGCCGGGCCTACAGAGTGAGTTCCAGGACAACCAGGCCACACAGAGAAATCATCTCAGAAACAACAACAACGTTTCATCAACAAAAACAAAAACCAACAAGAAAAAAACAGAAAAAGGAAGGAAGGAAAGAAGGAAGGAAGGAGAAGGGAAGGAGGGAGGGAGGGAGGGAGGGAGGGAAGGAGGGAGGGAGG
>NW_021604608.1:20664530-20696565 GCF_004785775.1 Grammomys surdaster
AGGGAAGGAGGGAGGGAGGGAGGGAGGGAGGGAGGGAGGATAGAAGAAAGGAAAGAGAGTGAGAGAGAAAACCAGTAAGACAGAAAATACCAAACCAAAACAAAAAGCACACATAAAAAGCCATGAGTCTGTTTTGTGTTTGTCATCTACTGGACATGGGACTTGCCCTGGAATGTGGCCACATTCTTACCGTGTTTGAGACCTGTGTGACTAGAGTCACCCAGAGGCTTTATTTACATTTGATATTGTATCTGGTCAGCTTTGAGGGATATCATTGTCCCTATTCAGTTAGTAGGGATTAGAGGAAACTCAGTTAACATCAATGGTTAGACTCAGAAGGAGACAATGGACACACTGAACGGTGACACACCAAATGGTGATCCCATTTAAAATCTCACTGAGAAGTACACCAGAAGATGAACTCAGTCTTTCAGTTCCTGGGTCCCTCATAGAGGAAAGAGACAATTAGCTCCTACAAAGTTGTCCTCTGATCTGTGAGCCTGTACGTACACACACACACACTAGAATTTAACAATTTTTTAAAAGGAATAATCAACTACGCGAGACTTCCTGTTGTCCATCTGGAAAGGCTAGACCCTTAAGTTACCTACAATCTCCCTTGATTCTCGCTTCTGGCTACTCCCTGGAATCCAGAAGCTGGTCCAATCAGCCTCTGGATTGAAGGAACAGAATTGTCTTTAGAAACAGTGATTACTGTATTTCAAACTCTTTTTAGGTGTTATAAATTGCCACTTGTTTGAGTGGCAGTTACAACTGCTACTTCACTTCAGCAGGAAGCATGAGGACGGGGGTTTTGTGTGTGGTGGTGTTGAGTGACAGAAGACAAGAAGCAGCCTACCTAAGTGCTCTATGAGGAAAACGAAATGGTACAAAAAGGGGCTGACCCTTAAACACCAGGCCAGATGTGGGAACGCAGGAATGTGACATGCTGCTTAAGTCAACTCTACAGTTCTACAGTTCTACAGTTAAGTACATTTGAATTGGGGAGCGCCCTAAAGCAAGGCAGTTGATTTCGGAGACCTCGGCTTTCCCCCCTGTAAGGCAGGGAGTCAGACATAACCACCCTGCCTGGGTTGCTGTGGAATCAGCCATGCCTGGATACAGGAAATGGAGAAAACGTGTGCTAGCCCTTCTTCCACCTGTGGAGGGAGAGAGACATCAACACTTTTCCAGGAAACCACAACCCGGTGACACTGTCAAAGTTGCCAGCTTTAGGGTTTGGGATATTGAGAGCCATATAGCTACCTATACAAAAATAAAAAATAAAAATAAAGGCACGCCAGCCTCTGGGTGGAACCTGGGTACTGGGTGCTATGGCATTCACTTGTGTTTACTCTGAGGGTACCCTATACCTTTACCCCAACCTGGTCTTTCCACTGTAGAGCTGACCTTAAAAACCTGCAGGAACCCAAGGCAGTGGGGGTGATTTGGATCTAGAGTGGGGGGGGGGGTGTAAAAAAATCTTTGCTCCCTTCCCTCCAAGAAAGTTTCTGTCTAATGGTGACCTGGAAAGTTTTCTTTCATAGTAAAGTTTATAATTAAAATGAAACATGTTTTAAAGAAAGAGCGAGAGAAAGAGAAAGGGGGGGTTTCTTTGGGCTTGGCAGCTTCTCAAACTGGAAATACATTTCTCTAACCAAATACAAACCCACAGCTTCAGACGGAACCTTACAAGCTCAAGAGTTTTGGCAGCGATTGTCAGCACTAAATAATTTCTGTGCTCTGAGACATATAGCATGCTCTTCGGGAAGCCAGGCAACAAGAAGAATAAGAATTATTTCAAACTAAAACTCAAATCACAACACACTGAGCAGCTGCGCTCTGAAGAGAAAAATCCTGAAGAGCCAACATCATCAATAACAAGGAACAAAAAGACAGATTGTTAAGCTGCGCTGTAGAAACACATAACTCTATTATATCTTATAGACTAGCTACAACAACCTGAAAATGAAATTAAGAGAAACAATGTTGTTAAAAATGATGTAAAGATAACAAAATAACTGAAATTGACAAAAGAAATACAAAGCTTGAACATTGAAAATGACAAAGTGGGAGAGATGGCTCTGCAGGTAAAAGTGCTTGCTGCTCTTTCGGAGAATACAAATTCAGTTCCCAGCACCCATATTGGGCGTTCACAAGTGCAGGTCCAGGGAACATGATGCCCTCTTCTGGGCATTCCATGGTGAAACCAGTTCTAGGGCCAGGGACTCTAAATCTTCTGCACCTTCCCTGGTCCCAAGTAGAGACCTGTGAGAATGGACTATATTTCAAAGACCTTCAGGTACAGCAATGCCAACTACTGATTTGAAAGTGACACAGGCTTGGTAGGCCCTCTAGTGTGAAGACAACAGCAATGCAGCAACAGCAGACTGGCGTCCAACCTCGAACTAGAGCGCCATCTACTGCTGAGGCTACAGCAGTGACCATCACCTCAAAGAAAAAGAAGGATAGAAATGGAGTCAGGTGACCAAGAAGAGAAATAAATACCAGCTCTTCAACACACAGAGATGTCATTGGATTCCAGCAAACACAAACTTTAAAGAAATCATGACTTCATCTAATGGACATCTGAAACTGGCCACTAAAGAACTAATACTTGAAATCTCAGATGGAACTTAAGAAAAAATTTATTTATTTTATGGATGTTTTGTCTTCATGTACATCTGCACACCAGAAAAGGCCATCAGGTCCCATAAGGCCTACAGTTATAGACGGTTGTGAGACACTCATGTAGGTGCTGGGAATTGAACTCAGGACCTCTGGAGGAATGGTTAGTGTTCTTAAACTCCGAGGCATTTCTCCAGCCTCCTCAGATGGAGAATTTAAAGTAGCTATCTTAAGGAATCTCAATAAACGTCAAGAAAATGCCAAGAAACAATTCTATTTTCTACCAATGCCACAAACAGGGAGAGAGAAGAAACTTTAAATCAACGAAGATCTTTGTAATAAAAAGGCGATACTCACAATGAAGTAAAAACCATGGCAGAAGCTAGTTTTAGCTTCTATTTCCTCCTGTCAGGACAAAACAGTCTGGGGAAATATTTATCCTGCCTCACAGTTCAGGGTACAGTGCATCACATGAGGAAGTCAAGGGGCTTGAAGCAATCGGTCCCACTGCATCGACAGTCAAGAAGCAGAGAGAAGTGAATGCCTACTGCTGTTCAGCTGATTTTCTCCATTTTATGCAGTCCAGGATCCTCTGGATGAGTCAAGCTATATGGTTTTCCACATCAGTTAAGACAATCAAGCTAGTCCCTCATAAGCATGACCAGGCTCCATCTCCCCTGTGATTCTAGATTCTAACAAGTTGACAGTTAACACTGACCATCACGAAGAAGAAGGTGTCTGAAAAGAAAGGAAAAGAGTTTTTTAAAAAAGGAAGACCAGGGAACGCAAAGATAAGCCTGCCTGGATTTGGAGGAGAGATGTGAGTGTGTGAAATTGGCCATACTGATATCACACCCAAAAATAATTCTTTAATTTGAAAGTAGAGAAAGGTCCAAGGGAAGTCATTACTGAACGAGAGAGGAGTCAATCGGCAAGAGGAATTACTATACATGTATATGCGCCCAATAACAGAGCATAGGGACACGCAGGTCAACACTGATCAACAGGGGAGAGCTACAGTAGAAGATGCTAGTGTGGGATCACATAACTCCATTTAGACAGAACACCCAGGCAGACAACCAACCAACGGCATCATTAAACTGTGTCCTAGACCAAATGGGAATGACAGATCTCCACAGAACATTACACCCCGCAGCTGCCACAGACATGTTCTTCTCATCAGTGCTTGCTGCATCCTCCCAGATCATACGACAGACTGCCAAACAGATCTCCACACGGTGTTATGCTGAATGTTCTTTGCAACACAGTGCAACAAGGAAAGCTTTAAAAACCATAGGAACGTATGCCACGCATACAAGATGCACCTAGACCACCAACAGGTTAATGAAAAATAAGCCATAAGATATCCTCAGACAGAATCATAACACACCAATGCCTACAGAAGGCAGAGCCAAGCAGAGACAATAGGACAACCAGCACCTCTGCCACATAAGCAGTGCGTGAGCTCAGATAAATGACCATCTTGCATCTTAAGGACATGAAAAAATAAGAAAAATCAGATCCAAAAGCAGAAGGAAGATAATTATATAGGAATGAAAATAAATGAAATGAAACAGTAATAAAAAAAAAACAAAAGCTCCAAAAGAACGACAAAAATCAAGTCATTTTTTAAGACGCAAAGGAAACAAAGACCACAAGTAAAATCAGAGATGAAAATGGAAACATTACAATGGACATCACAGAAACATAAAGGATCATTAAATGATTGTTTGCCAACAAATTTGATAACCTAGAAGAAACTGACACCGTATGTTTGTCATAATTCAGATTGAATCAATCTTTCTTTCTTTCTTTCTTTCTTTCTTTCTTTCTTTCTTTCTTTCTTCTTTGAGACAGTCTCTCTACATAGCTCTGGCTGTTTTGGAACACACTATGTAAACCAGAGTGGCCTTGAACTCACAGAGATCCACTGCCTCTGCCCCGCCAAGTGCTGGGGTTAAAGGCATGCACCCAATCACAACTGAATCATGAAGAAACAGAAAACTAGGACAGGAGGACCAACTATAATTAAACAAGATTGAATAAACATTAGATAACAAAAATGTCCCTCTATTAAATAAACCTAGAACTACATGATATCTGCTGTCGGTCTTTTTGTGACGTGACAGTGAAGTGCCTGAGATGGGACATGTATAAAGGAGAAGTTCACTTAGCTCTTGCTTCTGAAGGCTCAGTCTCTGAAATGGCATAGTGCAGCTGTATGCTGAGGGTTTGTCCTTCTGCTGCACCACCTCATGACACAGCAACTACAGAAGCATGTGTGGGCAGAAGCAATTGACAGCATCTCCAACCTGGAGCAGAGGGTGAGGGGCAAGACGGGCAAAGCGTGTCTCTGTTCTGTCCTCTCATGAGACCTATCGAAGGGGTCCTATGGTCTTTATGTGAGGCCCAAACAACTGGAGTGGGGACTATCTCAAAAGCTGTTGCCTGAAGGTGGGATATGTTCTTCTAGCTGAGATGCCTTGTCTGGCCTCAGTGGGAGAGGATGTGCCTAGCCCCGCAGAGACTTGATGTACCAGGGTGGGGGGATACCCAGGAGGGCCCCCACTTGCTCAGGGGAGAAGAGAATGGGGATGGGGAAGGATTGTGGGAGGGATTGACCAGGAGTTGGGCAGTGAGTGGGATCTAAAGTGAATAAGTTAAAAAAAAAAAAAAAGCAGGATCCTATGAAAACTGATATATCCCCAATTACTCAAGGGACTACCTTGGGGCCACATCCCAGAGGTTCCATGACCTCTTGATAGAATAACCCAAAAGACCAAGCCTTTAGCACCTAACCAACAGCAGCTTTACTGATGAATTCTACCAAATATTTTCAAAATTTACACCCATTCTTCATTTGGTTAAAAAAAACAATGACAATGGGGCATGATGGTGCACACCTTTGATCCCAGCACATATGAGACAGAGGCAGGAAGATCTGTGTGTCTGAGGCCAGTCTGGTCTACATAAGTAAGCTCCAGGTCAGCCAAGGCTATGTAGTAAGACCCTGCCTAGAATTAAAAGGGGTGTTGATAGGAGAAGGAGGAGGGGACGAGGATGATGAAGAGGAGGAGGAAGACAAGGAGGAAGAAGAGGAGGAGGAAGACAAGGAGGAAGACAAGGGAGGGCAAGGAAGAGAAGGAGGAATGAGGAGGAAGAGGAGGAGAAGGGGAAGAAGAAGAGGAGGAGGAGGAAGAAGAGGAGGAAGAGGAGGAGGAGGGAGGGGAGGAAGAGGAGGAAATGTTCCCAAACTCATTTTATGAGGCCATCATTATCTTTTTACTAAGATTTACTTTTATTATTTTTAATTATATATATATGGTGTAGAGAGCCAGAGGCATCGGATCCCCCTGGAGCTGGAGTTACAGGTGATGTGGGTGCTGGGTGCTAAACTCGGATTGTTTTTGTAAGAACAGCATATCTACTGTTAACCGCTGAGCCGTTTCTCTGACTCCAGGCTAGCACTGTCTTGACCAAAGACAGCTACAGGCCAGAATTCCTAATGAACACAGATGCAAAACTCTCCGACAAATACTAACAAGAAAAATTCAGCAGAATCTTGGAAATATTATCCACTGCAATCCCATGGGATCCATCCCAAGAGGGAAGGAAGGCTTAACATAGTCAACCAGGAAGTGTGATCAGTTAGCTATCCTGGCTAGAGTTACTATTACTAGGTAATATTACTAGGTACACCATGACCGAAACAACTTAGGGAGGAAAGGGTGTATTTGGCTTATGCTTCCACATCCTTAGTCCATCACTGAAGGCAGTCAGGACAGGAATGCAAGCAGGACAAGAATCTGGAGGCAGAAGCTGATGCAGAGGGCATGGGTGGTTTGCTTGTCATGGCTTGCTCAGCCTGCTTTCTTATAGAACCCAGGATCACTGGCTCAGGGGTGGCATCGCCAACAAAGGCTGGGTCCTCTCCCACCAATTGCTAATTAAGAAATGACCAACAGCTGGGTCTAAGGGAGGACTTTTTTTAAAATTGAGCTTCCCTTTTTTCAGATGACTCTAGCTTGTATCAAGTTGACATAAAAACAGGCCAGAACACACCCCAGTAAAATGAAGCACAGAACCATCTGACCATTCCAACAGAAAGAGTTCTGGATGAAGTTAAAATCTCGCCATGATAAAAGGCCAGATACAATAAGCATAGTTAGCATCATTCTGAGTTCGGAGGAAATGGAAACCTTCGAGTCTTTAGGTTATCGACCACGACAAGGATGCCGACTTATGCCACTTTTATTCTACATACTGCTGAGAATCCTGGTCAGAAATAAGGCCACAGAAAATAAATAAATGAATAAATGGCATCCAGAATGGAAAGCATAAAGGGAAATCATTAGTACTTGAGGATATCATGGTGAATTCATCAAAGAGACAGGCCACAAAATCAACATAAAATCAGTAGCACAGGGGGCTGGAGAGACGGCTCAGTGGTTAAGAGCACTGACTGCTCTTCCAGAGGTCCTGAGTTCAATTCCCAGCAACCACATGGTGGCTCACAACCATCTGTAATGGGATCCGATGCCCTCTTCTTGTGTGTCTGAAAACAGTGACAGTGTACTCATATACAGAAAATAAATAAAAATATTTTTTTTAAAAAATCAGTAGCATAGCCGCATGCCAATAGTTAAGTAAATAAAAAATAAAAAAGCAATGAAAAGTAAAAAAGCAATGCTTTTGTGTGTGTGTGTGTGAGAGAGAGAGAGAGAGAGAAGAAGAAGAAGAAGAAGAAGAAGAAGAAGAAGAAGAAGAAGAAGAAGAAGAAGAGGAGGAGGAGGAGGAAAGAAAAGAAGAAAAAGAAGAAGGAGGAGGAGGAGGGGGAGAAGGAGGAGGAGAAGGAGGAAGAGGAGGAGGAGGAAGAGGAGGAAGAGGAAAAGGAAGAGGAGGAGGAGGAGGAGGAGAGATAGACAGACAGACATGGAGATAGAGATACAGACCTGGAGATCAGATAAGTCAGTATTGTTAAGATATCCATGCTACCTGAGGAGCTACAGATTTCACTGTAATCCCTATTAAAATAACAACACTGCTCTCCACAGAACTGAGAAACACAGTCCACAACATGCGAGTAAGAGTTAGATCAACCCTGATCAAAGTGAGAGGCATTAGACCATCGATTTGCAAACCCACGGAAGCATCATGATGCGTCTCTGCTCGGAGCTCTCCAGCTGTGGCACTTCCCTTCCGTCTGTCATATACTTAGAATTGATTTTACACGTGGTGAGAGACGAGGATCTAGGTTCAACTCTCTGCATGTGGACATCCAGTTTCCCCAGCATCATTTACTGACCAGACAGGCCTTTCTGTCCATGACTCTTTGGTGCTATTCCTTGAGCCTGTGGCAGCATGCTACACTGTGGTAGGATGTGTGGTGTTGAAGGTCATTTCAGGTTCAAAAGGATGAAATAGGAAAGGGACAGGATCCAAAAATTTACATCAGTGACATTCCCTAGCGACCAGAAAATCTCCCAGTGGGCTCCATTTCTTAAAGTTTCTACCACCTCCCTATACCACACCATGGGCTGGGAACTTAGCCTTACCACATGGGCCTCTGGGGAAGTTCAGCCAAGCCACAGCTTTGTCAAAGATCAGCTGACAGCTCTGTGTCCCTTTGCATTTATTTCTCTTATTTCGTTGAGTTTGCTAGTGTCATGCTGATTTGGTTACACTGTGTCTTTCAAGCCTGTTTAGAGAAAGTATTCTCACACTGTACATCTGATACAGACTATTACCTAGAACAAGGAAGGACTTACATGACTTTGTAGCAAACAGTCTAACTAAATGACAGGCAATAGATTTAAACCAGCATTTCTCAAAAGGAAGACACAAAATGTCAAGAAAAACGTAGAAAAAAAATGCACAACTTCACTAATCATTGGGGAAATGAAAACCAAAATCACAATAGAATATCACCTCCCCCCCCCAATTTCCTACTTACCTAGGAATATCATGAATTTTGGTCTTTTCACATCCCCTCCCTACCATTCTCTCTCATCCCCCTCACCCCCTCATCCCCCTCCTACTCCTCAGAGCCCTCCTTCTTCCCAAATCCTCCCCCTACTTCACACCTATATTTTGTTTTCGAGACCCACTGAGTTTAATTAGAGTTGCCTGCATGAGCAATTCCCTCCAAATTAACACACTGATTCAATTTAATCCCTATCAATAAAACCCAAAAGGTCTTATGGTAGCAAGCAATAAATGATTTTTAAATCTACATGAAAATTTAAAGCAAAGCTAGACTCAGTGGCACTCTCCTGTAATCCCAGCTAAGTAAGAAGCTGAGGTAGCATCATCCCAAGTTCAAGGCCTGCCTGGGCTACAGGAGGAGTTCAAGGCCAGTCCAGGCAACTCTGTAACTTCCTGTCTCAAGATAACAAGCAAAAAGAAGACTGGGGATATTAGCCATTGGAAGAGCATTTGCCTAGCATGTGTGAGGACTTGGTTTAATTCACAGTGGGTGGGGGCTGGGGGAGGCAAGGCATAGCAAAGGACTTAGACCAGCCCAAGCAGGTTAAAAAAAGTTCATGTGTTTTCAACACTGATTTGAAAACCTCCTGTAAGACTCTGCTGTCAAGATAGACTGATAACTCAGTAGGGCAGAGTTAAAAGTCCAGAATAAACTGTTGAATTTGTAATCAAAATATCCCTGCACCTACCCTATGTGCTAGGGATCAAACTTAGGGCTTCATACAAGCTGGGCAAGAGCTTAGCTACCCCCAATCCTAATAGAGAGACTGGGAACTGAGTTGCCATGGTAACTAACTAGGTAAGGTAGCTAACTAGGTAAGGTATCTTTCAATAGTCTGGTATTTTTCAATAGACAACTGAAAACACACATGCAAAAAGGAAAACAAACCCTTGCTTCACTTGGTCAACAAAAATCAATCTAAAATGCATCAAAGACCAACGTGTAAAATTGAGAACTTCTTAAGGAAAATGCAGAGGGAAATCCCAGTTGCCTCGGATTAGGCAAAGATTTCTTTGATGATCCTTAAATGAATATGGACTTCATCAAAGGGGAATCTTAAAAATTAGTGCATAGACAGTTGAAATAAATTCACAGGCCAGAAGAAAAATATTTGTAAGTTTTGGGTCTGCTATAAACAGTATCCAGGATAAAGAAAGAGCCTTTACAAAGCAGTAATAAGATCTTTTAAAAACCCACTTAAAAGCCAGATGGTTGTGATGCACACCTTTGATCCCAGTACTCAGGAGGCAGAGGCAGGAGGATCTCTGTGAGTTTGAGGCTAGCCTGGTCTACAGAGCTACACAGATAATAAGCCCTGTCTCAAAAACCAAAAACCAAACCAAAACAACACCCCCAAAACAAAACAAAAAAAATCAATAAACAAAAAACCAAAAACTCATTTAAAAAGTGGACACACACTTGAGCAGACTTTTCACCAAAGATTCTTAAGCAACTCATAAACAGTGTGAAGAGCGCCATCTCTTAGTTACCAGGGAACTGTAAATGGAATGACAGAGGCTTCATTCCATATGTGCTGTAAAGGTTGTGGAAGACTCACGATAGTAGGTGGAAATGTATATGGCTACGTGGGAAAACAATTTGGGTTTCTCTACGCAGCTCAGGTTAGCTTTGAACCCATGATCCTTTTGCTTCAGCATCCTAAGTCCTAGTAGGCGTGCAATACAAAATCCAGTTTATAGTATCTTGAAAGGTTACTAATAACGCAAGCTTTAGAACACATCAAACATTGAGAAAGTTAAACAGTTACTATCCAATCTAACATTTTTCACTTCTAGAAGTGAGAAATGAAAATAATTTCCCACGCAATTATTTATACAGAAATGTACAGAGTCATGTTAGACAGGGCAGGCCAAACTCGGCAGCAAAGCAAACATCTACCAGACAGTGAATAGAAAACAAGACAGGATGCATCTGCAGAATGGAACAATACTAAGCAATTTAAAAAAAAATAGACTTCTGTGGCATACCAACAAACAAAACTCAGAAACAGGTTAGGTAAGAGAAGCTTGACACTAAAATTATTTAGTGCATGATTCCATGGATATGATCTATGCACAGAGCCAGAAAATGTCATGGCAGGCTTCCTGGAAGAGGAGAGTAATCGCAAACATTTAAGTGACGACCTTTGCAATCAACTAGTTTAGTATTAGACCATGGTGTAGCCTGCACAAAGGTGAAACTTCACTAGAAATTGCTGCTGTGCTCTCACGTGAATGGATTTTACATGTCTGCTGTGCCTCACTACACTGTCAAGGAATGTTACAGTTGTTGGAAAAGAAAATACACTGATTTTTTACCCCTATCACATCTGGCTTCTTAATCAACTTAAAGATTACTCTCTCCTGTAAACACATTGGCATGGGAATCATTTAATTCCTTTCCTTCATAAAACAAAACGGAACGTCTTTGTTCTCCGCATCATAGACTAGGTGGTCAACCATTTTGCGCATTATTTTGGCTTTTCCTTTCTGCAAGATCTCAAGTCTCTTTTTCTTTAAATTCTTTTGGTTTGTGTGTGTATGCCACATGTGTGTCTGTACCCCATGGAGGCCAGAAGAGGGCGCTGGATCCCCTGGAGCTATAGGTGGTTATGAGGTACTAGGGGTGGATGCTGGGAATTGAACTCTAGTCCTGGAAAGAGCAGAAAGCGGTCCACTCTCTTTCAAGGTCCCCAGTGAAGGGCAGCCTTTATAGTTTTCAGCTGGAAAGTTTATATTGAATGTTTATTATTTATCAGGTGCAAACACCTATAACACAGTTATAATCTAGTCCGTTTGGTAATTTTCTTCCCTTATTAAATAGATCATGATTATTGTATTAATCTAAAGACAGCAAACTTTTGTTGCCATATCCTGTCCTTTTGGAAGATAGCATAGTTATAGTTACCATGACTGTGTTAAAACACCACGACCAAAGCAACCCGGGGAGGAAAGGGTGTATTTGACTTATGTTTCCATATCCATAGCCTACAACTGAAGGAAGTCAGGGCAGGAACTCAAGCAAGGCACAAACTGGAGTCAGGCGCTGATGCAGAGGTGCTGCTTACTGGCTTGCTTGGCCTGGCTTATTCTGCCTTCTTATGAAATCCAGGATCTCCAGCCCAGGAGTGGCGACATCCATCTCGGGCTGGGCCCTCCCCCATCAACCACTAGAGAAGAAAAATGCCCTACAGGCTTGTCTACAATCAGACCTCCCTCCTCTCTGATTAGCCTAGCTGTGTCAAGTTGACATAAAACTAGTCAACACAGCAGACATCACCAATCAATCTCAGCATTTACTTTTTTTTTTTTTTCCCCAGGAACTTGGAAACCATCTGAAGGCACTGAGCTGGGAACTCACAGTGATTAAAATTAAATCGAACTTATTGCTTCTGCCGGAGACAACCTTTGCATTAACTTTACATTCAAATTTTGACGCCTAAAATATTTGAAGCTGGGCATGGTGCCACCTTGTCTTTATTCCCACACTTGGGAGGCAGAGGCAGTGCATCTTGGCAAGTTCAAGGCCAGATCTGGCTGCATAGTGTATTCCAGGCCAACCACAGCTACACAGTGAGACCCTGTCTCCAAACACTTTTTATTTTTACTCTTTTGCTCACATACTACTCAAAAAGTCGGGTACTACACTCATTAATTCATGCTTAATTGATTTTTTGTGTATTAAATTTAATCAACTTATGCCATGCAACAGGATCTTGCTAAGTTTCCCAGGCTAGCTTTGAACTTGCTATGCAGCCCAGGATGGCCCTAAATTTATGATTCTCCTGGCTCAGCCTCTCATGTGCTAGTATTCCCATGTTCACCTTGTATATTTAATTTTAAATAGTTATAATTAAAACGGTGTGATTTTTTTCCAGTTGGCATTTTTCAAAATTTATAATGTAACTATAGAATTTCCGGGGAAAAAGAATTACTCCACCGACCGATTGTACTGTAATCAATGTGTATGTAATCGACACACGTGTAATTGACACATAGAATTCCCTACACATCCCTGGTATGTATGCTGATATACTCACCAAGCTGTGTGCCCACCACTACACTCCCTATCCACCTCGTCTCTTTATTTTAAGCTTGTTCCTTTAAATAATCCCGCCGTCCAGCTTGTTGGGACTCGGTCGCAGGTGCACTCACTAACTCAGCTCTAAACACAGTACAGAACTGTAAAACCAACCGTAAGGGACCTCCACCTCAGGCAGCAAATCCCGTCTGTCAGCCAGCTTCACCGCCAAAAGAGAAGCTAAGCCGCAGTTGGCAAAGCCCATTCCTCTTTTTTTTCCCCTATAAGTTATAAGCCCTAGAATCTGGCTAAGATCTGTATGAAGCTTCTTGCCCTGCAATCTCAGCATTTCCGTTCACTCATCTCCCACTTTTGAAAGATCAGGACAAAATCTGTGTCTTCTCTTCCTTGTAAGTAGAGAATTGTTTAATTTACTGGTCCATAGTTCCTGCCACATGATTATATGTATGTATATGTATGTATATATATGCTTATGTGTGTGTATATATATCTGGATCTACACACACACACACACACACACACACACACACACTCTTGTTTGTTGAATGAATATCTAAGTACCTTCCACAAAGACTTCTGGTCATGACTTCATACTGTTCTTCCTAACTATTCTGGCAATACTTGTTCACTGCTGACTTCTCCCTGTCCATCAGCCTTAGCTTAAATGCAACTTCCTTTCATGTCTTTTTAATTCCCTCCGCTGAGTTAGGTGTTCCTAACTATTCTGGCAATACTTGTTCACTGCTGACTTCTCCCTGTCCATCAGCCTTAGCTTAAATGCAACTTCCTTTCATGTCTTTTTAATTCCCTCCGCTGAGTTAGGTGTTCCTTCCACACTATAAGAGCTACAGGAAGGAAGTTTCAATATTCATTTCTGGATTCACCTGATTCCCAAGCTCAGCAACCAGTAAACATATATGCCGTATTTGTAATGAATAAACAAATGAAGAAAACTGGAAAGGTAGTTTGTCTCTGCCAAAAGAAGAAATGCACCCAGTCTACCAGGTGTACTGGGTATCTGTTCACCTGTCTTGGATCTTTTTTAATTAACTGCATTGAGATGTAATTTACATAGTATAAAATTCACTCATTAGGATCTTACTAATGCTTTCTTGCCTCTCACACTTGGTAGGTGAAGGTCATTTTTTTTTTTTTCTGATGGTGAAACTGGGAAGAAAATCGAAGTAGCACATTGTTGAGTCTAAAACAGAAAATGGACCCTTCCAGCCTTATTTACCAGGACTTGTTTTCCTGACTCATTTTCCAGCTGTGGCATCAAGCAAATTAACATCTCTGAGCCCCGGATCTTGGTGTATAAAATTTCGTTAATGCAATATTGGACCCTCTCAGGGTGAAATAAGATGGCCTGGGGAAAGGATCCAACCAGAGAGGCAGCGCTGTAAAAACAACGTTGGTTCCCTCCATCCTATGCCCTGCTAACCTCGGGCACGCAAACAGCATGTCTGATTTTCACCGTTTGTTCTAAGCATATTATTGAAAATACCCAACCTGTCTGTCTCCTTAGCCACCTCATTCTGTGATTTAGCATCCCTGACAACTGATACAGATCTGGTCCCTCCTTCTACTCATCCTTCAGCACAAGCTTTTGCCTTCCATCTCTTGAATGTGCCTGTTAGAAAGACCGTCCCCGCCCCCATCACTGGAGAACCATGATCTCTCCTCAGTTGCTATTCCCTTTCTTCTGTGCCGCAAGTATTGTGGACCAAAATCTTATTATCCCAAACCTCTGCTCTTTTAAAAAGGATTTCCCCATTTTTTAAAAAAGGCTTTTTCTTTTAAGCCTCTAGTCTCAAATCACCTATCTTTTCTTTGATCTGTTTCTGAAGTCCCTGGGCGCTTGTATTCTATATGCCTTGTATTGCAGTCACTGTAGGTACCGCTTCCCAGCGACCCACCGGTTCTTCCCCTGGAGTCACATTACATCAGCTCACTAATGCACTACACATCAGATGTCTTATTCTAGGCAGTCCATTACAAACCGAGCCTGGACACAGGTTCAATTTAACATGGAGGACAGATTGTCTAAGGTTAAGTACAAACTGTTCCGAGATGTGGGGGGAGGAGGACCGACAAATATTTATATTCATATTAAACATATATATATACCTGTTGATTTTGTGCTTTTTCTCAATGTTTCAGAGACCCTCGAGCTTTCGAGTGATTGAGACGATAAAGGATGTTTCCAGAAATTTCGCCCCAAATTAAAAGCTCCATCAAAAAGGCTGCTCCATGCGCTCAAGGAACACCCACCAACAAAACCCATCTCCACAACCACCAGATTAGCTCACCGGCGAGTGAGACTGCAAGGTTTGGGGGCTCGGCTGTACCATTCTGTGCGGTACATGGGGGGGTTCGAGCCCTCTTGGCCTTCCTCCTCCGCTTGTTTCTGCTCCTGCCTCCCCTGCTCA
This sequence comes from Grammomys surdaster, assembly GCF_004785775.1. Classification (NCBI taxonomy): domain Eukaryota; kingdom Metazoa; phylum Chordata; class Mammalia; order Rodentia; family Muridae; genus Grammomys; species Grammomys surdaster. The sequence goes on from NW_021604608.1 coordinate 20,679,615, forward strand.
AGTTTTCTCAGTGAGTGAGGCCGGCGCTTTATAGCAGCAGCCTGGGCGGCTCCATCGGCTGTTTTTCGGCACCTCTGGGTTCTGTTTGCCAGTGCGATCCGCCAAGATGCAGCTGAAACCGATGGAGATTAACCCCGAGGTAAGCATAGCAGCTGGGTCGCTTTGGGAGAAAAATACCGGCCCTTAGCTACAGCTAGGTAGCTGAATCAGATAGTTTTATTAACACTTTCCTCTTTGCTTTTTCCTTTCAGATGCTGAACAAAGTGAGTGGCGTGGCGCGCAGTCTCTGTCCCTCTCCCCCGGGAACACCGTTGGAGACGCCCAGCGGGCCGCGCCCTGTGCAATGGAGGTGGCTGGGCTAGGGCGCCCAGCTGGGTGTCGTCTCTGTCCTGAGTTATTTAGGGGTTTTAGGGTGACTTGAGAGATCGGTCACGGGGAGGTGGCGGAGGATGGACCCAGACGGGAACGAGCGCGGGGAACAGCTCTACGAGGGCGTGGCGACGGCCAGCAGACTCTAGTCCGAGGGCTTCGCGCGAGCCACGTGTGGGCTGAGCTTTGTGCTGTGTCACTGCGCCGCACGGAGGGTGGGACGGCGCGGAGGCTCCTCCCAGACTCGGGTGGGGACCCGTGTGTGTGTTTGGTGGGGGGCTGGGGCGTGGGAGGGCGGCACGAGGGATGCTCGTGCTGACCCCGCCCCCTAGCAGGTGCCCATCATTTGTCTGGCGTTTTCGGTCTGGCTGCCCTTATCTTTTCCTTGCAGGTGTTGGCCAAGCTGGGGGTCGCAGGCCAGTGGCGCTTCGCCGACGTGCTTGGGCTGGAGGAGGAGACTCTGGGCTCAGTGCCATCCCCTGCCTGCGCCCTGCTGCTGCTGTTTCCCCTCACGGCCCAGGTAGGGAGAGGTCTGTGATAGACGGGTCTCAGTGGATGCAGTTCTGTGGGATGAGTTCCTACCTCACGCTGGCCCCTTTTCCTGTAACGTAGGGGTTAAGGCCACCTCTTCGGGTGGGAGGTGCCTGCATTTTCATAACCTATTCATTGGGGCTCTCAATTGTGATGGCCATTATTATTGCCTCCATTTGGAGGAGAAGGAGCCATTACTTCCAAGTCTGGTTTTTTTTTTTTTTTTTTTTTTTTATCCAGAAAAAAACTCCAATTAGCTTGCTTATTTATTTATTTATTTATTTATTTATGAGCCTTGCTTCCACTTTCGGATGGCTGTTTCCTTTTAAGGGCTGTGAGTGGGCCAGGTCCCTGTTTGGTTCTCAGGCTCTCACCTAGCTGTAAACTGATGAGGGTCTGGCTTGTTTAAGTCAAAAGGGTTCTCTTCATTTGCCACCTCCATCTGCCTTTCTGGTAGATTCTCCCCTCCCCTCCCCCTCTTTCTGGTAGATTCTCCCCCTCCCCCCCCCTCCCAGCAGGCACACTGTTGAACGTTCCTTTTAGAAAGCTGAATCACTGGCGCTCAGAGCGGCCATCTCTACCTCTCTGACCTTGTGGCTGGATGAGCTGGACTCCCCTAGCACAATCCTGGAGACATCTTTCATTTTCTGAAACAGCCTTCCGTCTTCCACTGTGCAGAGATGTATGCATCAGATAAAAGACAAAACAGTGGGGTATTCGTTGTCTTGCAGGGTGTGGAGTCCAGTCAATCATGGCAGCCTCTGCCTTCTGTGGGCCCTGAGCTGCCTAATGATTTAAGAGGGTATGAGATTGGTAAAACTTGGAGGCATTCGCATCTCTTCCGTGACCCCGAATGGGATGAGGTTAATTAAATACTGTCCTAAGGGCAGGTGCTCTAGAAGCATCCTTGACGGAACTAAGCTATATGGGAAGTTCTAGACCTTCCTCCTCCCAGCAGATGGTCTCTGGTGAGTTCAAACATGTAGTTTGGGCGATCTCAGCGACATGTTTTATAGTCGGAGCTTTTATTGCTACCACTCGATGTCCAATTGGCTTCCTTGACTGAACCAAAGTCCGCTCTCCCACTGTCTCAGTTTCTGGAGCTGCTCTCTAGGGGAACCATGATGACTTGGAGATTTTAAGCAGAGCTCAGGCAAGGCCTCTAGGTGGCAGTGTTGAGCCGATTGCTTGGAACTGCTCACTGGTCTCGTTGGTTTTTTTGTTTTTTGTTTTTTTTTTTTTTAGGCTCCAGCTGATCTTTTTAGAGAACATTCTAGTTGGGCCACTGTTTTGTCTTTTAGCTGTCGTCTAATCTGCCCCATATATTGAGTACTTATTCTCTCTATATAATGGGTAAAACATTGAAGAATTTAATGGAAAATGAAGCTTATAGCTTGACTCCTGTCCGCACGCTAGTTTAGAAAGCATCTCATCCTTATTAAGGTTACGTTGCGAAATCCTAAATGAACATCTTCGTTCACTTTGTGATGAGATCCAAGAATTCTGCTCCTGCAAGAGCTCAGTGGTAGTCTGTCTTACAGTGAAAGCTGATTAGCATTAAGCGGTGCGAAAGCCCTTAACAGTGAATGAGAAGCAAGAACACCTGAGTTTCGGTCCCTCTCGTGGGACAGTTGTCATCTTCTATACATTCCAAGTACAGTGAACACAAGGCCGCTAGAATCAGGACGGAGCTGGCCTATGTGCTGTGAGTTCTGCTGGCCATGGGCAGTAGGCGTTTCCATGGCAGTAGCACTTGGCTTTTGATTGACAAGTCCTAACTTCTCAGTCTTCCAAATTCACTAGTGAGAGGAATGGACAGTCTCTTGAGTCACTGTACAAGAATCTGGCAATGCCTGGAGGAAATCTCCTGTTCGTATAGCAGGCTTCCCAGATAATTGCTAATCTGTCTTCCAGTTAGAACGTCCCCTGGATTGCTGGCAAGGATAAACTAGTACCCTATCTTTTACAAGATGAAAGTTAGGGTTTTTTTGTGTTGTTTTTGCTTTTGTTTGTTTTTGTGTGATTTAAATCATAGTCCAGTCCTTGTACCAGTTGGCTTTACTTTCCTAAAACAAACCAGGAAGGAAAGTTCTGGCATCTGTGTGCCCCTTCCAAACAGTTAAACCTTATTGACAGACACTGACTTGACCCAAATGGAACAGTTAAAGAATAGCGAACCAGACACCAGCTGGTGTTAACACTGGGTATTGATCAAAGCTTGATTAGAAGTCTGTATAAAATACAATCCTCATTCTCACTGAAGGGAGAAAACCCTGAGTAGAGAGATCGGTTTGCAGATTTCAGGACACTGCCTCTAGCTAAAGGTTGTCGTGGTGTCTAGACAACGTTGGGCAGCATCCAAGGCAGAGCCTGCACTGCAGCATCGGGGTGGAGCCCATGGCCTGCTTGGGTGTGGGAGACAGACTGTTCTCTGAGCATGCAACAGCATCTAGAACCATGGTGCTTGGTCTTGGTCATGCATCCTGCTTTGTATCTCTTTAGAACTGGCTGGGCTGCCATCTGCTTACTTTTGAATTTTCATTTTGAGATGAAAAACAAATTTTCCTCCCCATCCACAGCATGAAAACTTCAGGAAAAAACAAATCGAGGAACTGAAGGGACAGGAAGTTAGCCCTAAAGTTTACTTCATGAAGCAGACCATCGGGAACTCCTGTGGTACCATTGGGCTGATCCATGCAGTGGCCAATAACCAAGACAAGCTGGAATTTGGTACTTGTGGCTTAATGATTTGGTCATATGTTAATTTTTTTAAACAATTAGTGTGGGTACCTGCCATGGCATGCCTATGGAGGGCTAGAGTAGAGCTCTGTGGGGTCCTTTCCTGCTTGATAGAGGTTTTGGGGGAACCCACTTGTTTAGGTTTGGGGGGACCACTCACCATCTGAGTCACCTGCTATTTAAACTTGAAACATGGGGTTTAAAGAGTTCAGTCTTACACTGACCATTTAATTCAGCAGTATATATAAACACATGCACTCAGGTGGGACAGGATGGACCCTCACTGTGATTCTGTAATGTTGGCTAGCCTGGCTGTCCTTGAACTGAAGGCAATCCTCTTGGCTCAGCTTCTTACTGGGACTTAGAGGTGTGTGCTTCTATGTCTTTAAAGTTGTTCGAAGCCTGTTAAATTACATCCACCACTTATCCAGATACAGTACCATGAAGGGGGAGTTCTGCTGTTTGTTTTGAGGGACACTAATTCTCTAAGAAGTGTTGGCTCCCGTTTTTCTGTCTCTTTTTCTCACAGCTTTATGGGGCTTAGGTGAAAGAAAAGGAATACTTGAAGACCAGCTAATGTAAAGATTCTCATATATATATATATTTTAATGCTCAAAATTCTAAGGAATTAATGGTGACATCCAGAAAATAGGGATTCTGTCTCCAGTGGTTCTATGTCTCATAATTGACAGAAGGACCAGAAGAGCTGTAAGCCGCTGACACAGAAAGGCGTAGCAGTAGGCCAAAACCCTAAAGGGAGCCTCTGAGAGCAAAAGCAGGTGGAGGGCCTCATCCCTCCTCCAGTGGAAGCTGAACGGGATGTGGGAGAAAGAGGTCTGAGCCTGTACGCCTGTGAAAGGCACAAGAGTCAGCAAGGAAGGTTACACTCACATAGCAGTTACGTGCAATTCAGGCCAAGAATCAGCAAGATTTCTTAAAATGCCAGAGAGTAAACCTTTTAGGCTTGGAGAGCTCCGTGGGCTCTGACTTTGTAGCTGAAAACTGGCCATAGCTATGCTGGAAGCCCAGGGGTAGTTAATAAAAGACTTTGTTTGTAGAAAGAGATAATAGCAATTTGCCGTCTTATCTTGAGTGGCTGCAAATGGCTTCAGATTGAGTATCCTCGGCACCAGTACTCCTGCAGGTCAAATGCAGTCCCAGCTACTCAGGACATTGAGACAGGATCATTTGCGCCTAGGCCAGGCCATGGAGGAGCTTGTATCCAAGAAACATCTAGCTCAGTTGTAGAGTATTTGTCTTAACAGTACAAGGCCCTGGGGTTGATACCACACATGTACACACACACACACACACACACTGCACCACACATATAAGTATATACAAAATTATTTTCACTTAGATGCTTATAGTTAAAAAGTACCCTTGTGTACTTTTTAAGTTAAGATGCTTGTTTGTAAGTACCTAGGTCTTAGTTCTTTTTCAAGTGTGGATGTGGTGAAGCTACATTAGAGCGCTGTACTGGACCTTTCCTTCTGTGAGGCCTTGTGGTCCTGGGACCAGGGTGTTGGAATGTTAGAACCATGGTAGGGCCAGGGTTCAAAAGTTAATTCGATTCAGTCCTTCTCCTGGAGTTAAGAAGATGCCCGTCAGTTTTAGGTTTTGGTTTTCTTTCTTCTCAGTGACGAGGATCAAGTCCAGGGCTAGACAAGTACTCTACTATGGAGCCAGCCCTCAGCCTTCCAGATTTTCAAATAATGCCTAGTAACTGAATTTGTTACATCTAGAGCTGACAGTTCACACAGAGGTCATCTGAAATCAGTTATTTTTATGATAGCTGGCTCTCCTGCCTCCCCACTCTTAACCGCCATTGAGCGGGGGCAGTGTCTAGCTCAAAGACAGCTGGCATTAGGCTCTAAGCCAGACAGCACAGGTTTTCATTTTCATCGGAGACCTTTTTGCTAATGGCATCAGTGTTCCATTTGCCTTTCTGGGATAAAAACCTGGATTTGGGAGCTGTTACTAGATTAGAATGTTATTGTAGCACCATATATATAGTAGCTGTTGTGCTGGGTAGGTGGTGGCGCACGCCTTTAATCCCCACACTCAGGAGGCAGAGGCAGTCAGATTTCCGAGTTCAAGGCCAACCTGATCTACCGAGCAAGTTCCAGGACAGCCAGGGCTACGCAGAGAAATCCTGCCTTTAAAAAAAAAAAATTTGCATTGAGTTAGGAAGTGGTACGGAGTCAGCCCCAGACACTGTAGGCTCCCACAAGTCCATGATTTAACTATGTAAGTGCTGTAAGGAAGTGAAGAGATTTGAGAAATGAGTAGGACAAGAATTGGGCTGTCAAAGTCCCCCATGTACGCCGAGGAGTAGACCAGTCTGTCTGGCCCGATGGCAGCAACAGGGAGTGGTCGGGAAGCTCGCCTGCGGAAAGGGACCTCAACCTCGTCCCCATCCCTGAAGGCTGCCTCTAGATGGAGGTGGTTCATAGGACCAGCTGTGCAAAGGCCTACGTGGGCAGTCTGAGTGCGCTTGCTCGAACCGGTTAATCTGTGCTGATACGTATGTTTTCTTCTTTCAAAGAGGATGGGTCTGTCCTGAAACAGTTTCTGTCTGAAACGGAGAAGATGTCCCCCGAAGACAGAGCCAAGTGTTTCGAGAAGAACGAGGTACAGTGTGCGTCTATGGCAACGCTTTGTAAAAAAAAAAAAAAAAAAAAAAAAATGACTCCGGATGACTGTGTGCTAATGGCTTCCTCTCTTCTGCAGGCCATTCAGGCGGCTCATGACTCCGTGGCCCAGGAAGGCCAGTGCCGGGTAAATACAAATGCATGTACAGGCCTAAGCCAGGCCTCTGTTTTCCGTGAGGTATTTACAGGAATCTTAACAGCAATGCAGTGCCCAGCAAAGTGTTGCCCTCCAAGGCCAGCTGACACCAGAAAGTTCTCCTCCTATAGCATTCAGATTTGATCTGTTCCCCTCAAAGAGTTTCAGAAATCGACCTGACAAAGTCAGTGCTTTATCCTGTGTTTAGCTTGTAAGAATCTGTGGGTTCAACTCCGGCATCAAAAAAGAAGTCAGCCGTAGTGTGAACAGACCTTCAGAAGCAGTGGCTCTCAACCTGTGGGTCGTGAACACTCTTTTGGGCAGTTGAATGACCTTTTGGGGATTACATATCAGATACGATTCATAACAGTACAGAATTACAGTTATGAAGTAGCCACAAAATTTTATGGCTGGGGATCAGCACCACATGAGGAACTTTATTAAAGGGTCACAAGCGTCAGGAAGGTTGAGAGCCATTTGGATTTAAAGTTGGAAGTCAAATGCAAATTTTAACTTAGAAGCCAGGGGCTGGGTTACCACACTTTGTTCTGCTTTCTGGATTTGACAGGTAAGACCCTTCCCCAAGCCTGATCTCTTTCCCATTAAAAAGCATACAGTACATAGGCCTGCAGAGCTGGCCCGGCCGTTCCACCGTGTTTACCTTACTAGGTTTAAATGCAAGCTGTTGGGGAGTATATTCCACTTGGATAGTAAGAGAATTAAAAAAAAAAAACAACATCTATTTGGGGACTGGAAAGATGGCTCAGTGGTTAAGAGAACTGACTGCTCTTCCAGAGGTCCTGAGTTCAATACCCAGCAAAGCAACCACATGGTGGCTCATAACCATCTATAATGAGATCTGGTGTCCTCTTCTGGTATGTCTGAAGACAGCTATAGTGTACAGTATACATAAGAAATAGTTCTTTAAAATTTTATTTTATGTCTTATGGGTGTTATTTCCTGCATGTATTTGTATGTGTATATATGTACCACATGTGAGCCTGGTGCCTCTTGGAGCCAGAAGAAGAGGGCAAGAAAGCCCCTGGAGCTGGAGTTAAGGTGATTGTGAGCCACCAACCACTGATGGGATCGGAACCCAGGTCCTGTACAAGAGAAATGAATATTCTTTAACTGTGGAACCATCTCTCTAGCCGGAGAATGTATTTTTTAATAAATATTTCTGCTACCTCATTAATTTTTTTTCTTCTTGACTCTCTCCAGGTAGATGACAAAGTGAATTTCCATTTTATTCTGTTCAACAACGTGGACGGCCACCTCTACGAGCTTGGTATGTATCGCTCTGCTTTGGAATCCAGTGTGATTTCATGTATTTGTTCAGACCTAATCTCTCTTACAGCGTTGTTACGTGACTTCCTGGCAGTAGGTATGCAGTGATTGTGTAGCCAGAAATATGTATTCCAGTGAGGACATTGGGCTGTCTCTCTGTCTCACCTAATTCCTCAGGCAACTGAAATGCTCAATGGCTTTAGTGACAAACCAGTGACGGATTGACATCAGTTGTTAGGGGTTCATGGCACTCCTCACCTGACTCCTTTATAATGTCCCTTAATATCCATCTCACACAAAGATCAGTACCTGAATATTGTTTCTGTAACGTGAATTCAAGATTTTTGTTTGAGACAAAGTCTCTGCCTAGCACTAAATGACCTGTAACTTATTATCTAGACCAGGCTGGCCTTGAACTCACAGAGATCAGCCTGCCTCTGCCTCCCCAAAAGCTGGAATTAAAGGTGTGCAACACCATACCCAAGTTGTAAAGTGAGTTTGGATCTGTTGAGCGTCATTTCTATCTGAAGCAACAAAAAGGAATATCCATCTTGGGGAAACTCATCCATTTTCTCTTAATGGAGAAAGGCTTGCAGCTGCATCACCTCGGAGTTAAAGGCTTCCAAGGGCAAAGGAGGTGGGAAAAAATCGGCAGTCACAAAGGGACAGTTGGAAACCAGAGCAGTCTTTACTGATCCCTAGAGACTACCTGACTTTTGCAGTTGTTTTCTCCAAAACACAGGGTATAATTAATTCCTCCAGTTAGGATAGCTGGGTTGGGTCTGTGTGATCTCATCAGCTGTAGACTACCATTGTCAGTGACCATCCAGGAGCACTTGAATCTCATTGCAACTCTGAGATTCACTCACTTGTTGGAATGGTAGCAGCATTTGGACGAATCTAAAAATCCTTCTGGGTTGGGCAGCTACCATATTCTGAAAATCCCTAGGAAAGCTGACACGCCTGGCTTCTTTGTTTAGATGGGCGAATGCCTTTTCCGGTGAAACATGGCGCCAGCTCAGAGGATTCTCTGCTGCAGGTAATCCCTGGAGTGCCCCTCTCTCCACTGCAGACACCCTTCCTTCGGCTGCTTTTGTGTAGTGTGCTGACATCCAGGAACACCGGCAACAGTTGTGTTGGCTAATAGCATTGTTTAGGGCTTAAAGATGGTTTTAAACAGGATCCTTCAAAAAATCCCTGACTAATCTGTTTTGTGTGCCGTCTCTAGTTAGAGTTGGCTCGAAAGCTTTCGTGTGGGATTAAGGTGGCCATTGTCTCCTTGTCAGGTTATACCCTCACTAAAGAGTGGAATATCGGCTCTCCTCACCTTCCCTAATCCTTCGAGGCTTCTGGGTATAGGTCAGCCTTGTTGGGTATATATTATAAATTTTGGGTATGTGTGACTTATCTGTTTTCTTTCCACATAACCTACTGGTATTGAAGAGCAGAGGATTCGGGATCACTTGGCTAGAGAGACGGCTCAACTATTAAGAGTGTGTACTGCTTATGCGGAGGACCTAACTTCAGTTCTCAGTACCCACATCCAGACAGCTCACAACTACCTGTAGTTCCAGCTCTAAGGCCCCCACAAACAAGCACACACCTACACATAGACATACAACTAAAATAAGGGGCTTAGCTGATGCACTTGCGGCTGGGTTCGATTCCTAGCACCATGTGTTGGTTTATAATCATGTATAACCCCATTTCCAGGGAACCCGATGCCCTTTTCCTGCCTCCACAGACAACAGGAATGCAAGTGACACCTAGACATGCGTGCAGGCAAAATGCCTATATACGTAAACCATCTGTTAAAAGAATTAAATCTTTTCTTTTTTTTAAAGATTTATTTATTTTTATATACGTAAGTACATTGTTGCAGTCTTCAGACACACCAGAGGGAGGGCATCAGATCCCATTACAGATGGCTGTGAGCCACCATGTAGTGGCTGGGAATTGAACCCAGGACCCTCTGGAAGAGCAGTGAGTGCTCTTAAGTGCTGAGCCATCTGTCCAGCTCCAAGAATTAAATCCTTAAGATGCATGAGGACCATGTATTTATCCAGCTAGAAAAGTGACAACTGCAAACTCGGTTCTGAACTGTTGTAGGCCCTTTTAACCTAAAACTGAATCTTTAGAGTGGAATCATCTTGCTGTTACAAAGGATATTTCTTAGGATAAAATGTAAGACATTGAGGTATTTACTTGTAGTAGCTACAACAGCTAGTCTTAGTGCTTGGTATGCACACAGCGGGGGTCAGCAAAGGTTATCCATGAGGAGCCAGATGGGGAATACACAGGCTTTGTGTCATATGGCTCTGGCAAGTGTCCAGTGCTGCCTCTATAGCTTTAAGCTCTGGTAGACTGTCCCTAAATGAACGTGTCTACCTGTGTCTGCCAAAGGTTTGTTCACCCTGGCAAGAGGCTAGATTTGGCCCATAGGTGCAGTTTACTGACTCCTGGGCTGGGTGATTCTCTTGAGTTCTCCCTTTGTTTGAGTGCCTCTAATAATGCAGGAAGTGAGACTCCTTGCTGCCTTCTCCAAGACAGATTCATGTCTAAGGTTGCTGTGAATTCAGTGGTGGCACCATGGTTCTTGCCCAGTGTACATTGAGACAGACCCTTCTTTATAAAGGACATGGCTTTGGAACATCAAAGATCTGGTCACCTCATAGCACTCGTGAACCAAGTTATACCAACTCAGGCACATGGCACAAAAACACAAAACCCGGGAGTCGTTGTAGTGAGGGAGTCCTGGTTAAAGTCGAGCCTGGGGGTCTAACAGCTCAGAGTCAGGTTTTTTCCCCTGGCCTCCAACATCTATTAAAGTCAGTGAGGGTAAACTGGAAATATTTTCCCTTTGGAATGTCTCTCTATACAGGTTGTGTTTGGATATTAATTCCATCCCTCCTTTTCAGGATGCTGCCAAGGTCTGCAGAGAATTCACTGAGCGCGAGCAGGGAGAGGTCCGCTTCTCGGCCGTGGCTCTCTGCAAAGCAGCCTAAGTCTGGGGAGAGAGAACCAGCCGCTCCCCCTTCCCTGGGCAGGCACGCGCGCAGCCTGCCCTTGGTTTGCAGCTTTAGCACTTAGAACCACTGCTGTCTTCTTGCGTTCTACAGCCTCATCCCTTCCACCCCACCCAGGCCACCAGGGAGCTCTGTCACAGCCGCACCAGGCTAAGCACTTCCCCTCCTGTGTCTTGTACCTTGCTCTCTGTGGTCTTTTTGGTTTCTGTGAGTTACGGCCTTGGATGTGGTTTGTCTCTAAGAGGGAGAATAAAACTTTTCTGCTGGTGAGAGTATCAACTGGTTTTTATTTTCTCCCCATGCCGCCCCGCCCCGCCCCCAGACAAATGTCTTCCATCTAATGCAGCTAAGAGTACCACACAATAGTATTGGTTTAGTGTTTGATCCAGACTTTATTTCTGTTCACTGACATTTCTCTGCCTACCTGTAGTAACTTATTTGAATGTTCCCTTTAGGCTGGGTTTCGTGACTCAAAGCTTGTAATCCTAGCACTAGGGGGTTGAAGTAGGATTGCCACAAGTTTCAGGCTAGCCTGGGCTACAGAGTAAGGCTTGTATCCAGAGAGAAAAAGATGGGGAGGGAGGAAGAGAGAGAAGGGGGGTGGTTAGTTATGAATGGGCAATTTTCAGAACAGTTTCCATAAAGTGCGCACCTGGTTTTCTGTATCATTGATGTTTTATGTTGGTTTCCTATTCTAATCAGTCCCGGTAACACCGTTAGTCCCTAGCCTGCTGTTTCCTTGTTCACTGAATACCATCTCTCAGATCAGAATCGCACGTTGCATCGGGCTCTTTTGGACAGTGGCCATCGCTCCAGCCTTTCTTCAGTTTGACGAACTGGATTGTTTTGAGCAGGACTGAAAGGAATGGGCAGTTTGAAGTTAACCCTTGATTTCAGATTTTGAAGTTATCCCTTGATTTCAGATTTTGAAGTCCCTTGATTTCAGATTTTTTTCCCCTTAAGATTTAGTGGGAGTGGGGGTAGAGGGGGTGCAGGCACACAAACAGCACAGTGAACACATGTTGACCAGAGCACAGCTCTCCAGGTGTCCGTTCTCTCCCACCACGGTGGAGGCAGTCTCTGGTTACCGTTGAGCTGGACTGCATGTGAGAGCCTCCGGCTGTCCTGTCTCTGTCTTCCTGCAGGAGAGCCCAGTTACAGATTCACACCATTGCGTCTGGGTTTTACGTGGGTTCTGGGGATCAAACGTGGCTCATCGCACTTGCTCATCCAGACCTTCACCTGCTGAGCTGTCTCCCCAGTTCCGATTTGGGTTTGTCTAATGTTTTCCTGATTAATGACTTAACACAGTGGTTAAGCGCCATTTTCATGGCATCGTATAACAGAGGCCAACCTCAGGTGTTGGTCTTTGCACTTTGAGAACGGTCTTTTGCTCATTGCTGCTACATGAGTGTAGCTGGCCCAGAGTATCTGGGAATCGCCTGTCTTTGCTTCCCATTTTGCTGTAGACATACATGCTGGGATTACAGGCATGTGCTACTGAATCCAGCTTTGTGTGGTGTGCTAACTGGTTTGATGTCAAATTGACAGAAGCCTGAGTCATTTGTGAAGAAGGAAATTCGAGCAATTTCCATCTGGGAAAATGCCCCAACCAGATAGATCTGTAGACAAGCCTGTGGTATATTTTCTTGACTGATGTGGGAGGATCCAGCTTATTGTGGGTGTCACCCCTGGGCTGATGGTCCTGGAATATATGTATAAACAGCAGTCTGAGCAAGCCAGTCAGCGCCATTCTTCCATGGCTCCTGTATCAGTTCCCACCTGAAGATTCCTACCCTGACTTCTTGAGATAATGAACTGTTGTAAGAATAAACCTTTTTCAATGTTACCTCTTCAAGTTACGTTTGGTAACTTGTTTTATCACAGTGATAGAAAACCTGCTTAAGACATGTGGGTTCTGGGGCTCTGAATTGTACCCTCATGCTTGAGTGGCAAACCACTTTATGCCTTGAGACAGGGTCTCCTGGTCCTCCTCCGGGGCTGAGATTGCAGGCTTTCACTACCACTGAATTCTATGCTGAGGGTCACATCCCGGGCTTTGTTCATGCTGGGTGAGCATCGTGACAACTTAGCTGCACCTGTAGCCCTTTGGTTTTTAGCTTCTGTGATGATAAGGCTTTGAAACTTATTTTGAGGCCAGCCAGGTGGCTGAGCAGGTAAAGGTACTTGACTGCCAAGGACAACCTGAGTGTTTAAGTTTCAGAGAAATGATCCTCCCGAATGGTGGAAGGATAGACCCAACTCTCATAGATCATACCCACATGTGTGCACAAAAATAAAATCCAGGGGCTGGAGAGACGGCTCAGCAGTTAAGAGCACCGACTGCTCTTCCAGAGGTCCTGAGTTCAATTCCCAGCAACCACATGGTGGCTCACAACCATCTATAACGGGATCCGAGGCCCTCTTCTGGTGTGTCTGAAGACGGCGACAGTGTACTCACATACATGAAATAAGTAAATCTAAAAAAATCTAAAATATATATATTCATATATAGATTCATATATATAGATTCAGGTATAGAGATTCATATGTATAGATTCATATGTATAGAGATTCATATATAGATAGATTCATAGATTCATATATATATAGATAGATTCATATAATGATAGATTCATATATATAGATTCATGCATAGAGATTCATATACAGATAGATTCATAGATTCATATATATATAGATTCATATATATATATAGATTTATGTATATAGAGAGATTCATGTATATAGAGAGATTCATATATAGATTCATATATATATATGTATATATATATACATATATGTGTGTGTGTGTGTGTGTGTGTGTATATATGTGAATTCCTTAGTTTGGATCTAAAATAATTTCATTTTCAGGGGATGATGTGATAACTGATACACACATATAATGTGAAGTTGTGAAGTCAGAGCAATGAGTTTCCGTCTCCTCAAACATTTGTCTTGAAAACCTTCAAATTTCTTTATAAAACATGTAAGGTGTGAAACTGCAGTCACCCTGCCTACCAAGATTACTAGAACTTATCCCTCCTGTGTAGCTTCCACTTCTAATCATCCAGCCTTCTAGAATATCTGCTTTACCTCCTCCCCTCCCTAGCGACCACTCTTCTACTCCGTTTCAATGAGATCAACTTTGTTTTTTTTTTTTGTTTGTTTGATTGATTAGCTTCCATCAAGAAGATGTAATATCGCCGGGTGGTGGTGGCACACGCCTTTAATCCCAGCACTTGGGAGGCAGAGGCAGGCGGATTTCTGAGTTCGAGGCCAGCCTGGTCTACAGAGTGAGTTCCAGGACAGCCAGGGCTAGACAGAGAAACCTGTCTCGAAAAAAACAAAACAAACAAACAAACAACCCCCCCAAAAAAGATGTAATATCTGTCTGTCCCTGGCTTGTAAAAAATAAAAATTTCCCCCTCTTTTAGCCCCTGCTCCCAGAATAATGACTCTAATAATCAATAAATGCTTGGCCATAAGCTTCGGCTCATTCCCCAACTCGCTCGTAAGTTATTTAACCCGTTCAAACTATTCTGTCTTCCGCATGGTTACTTACGTCTCCCCAGCTCCATGTGACCAAGTCCAGGGTGAGTCGCCTTCATTCTATCCTGAGTTCAGCCACCTGCTGGTTTAGTTCCTCTCCTCAGCCTTCCAGCCCAAATCTCACACCACTCCCTATTTCCCAGAATCCTCTCTTCCTACCAGTGTCCCACCTATTTCCTGCCTCAGCTCATTGGCCACAGGCTTTTTAATTGACAGGTGTTGCTTAGATTCTATACTGGCTTGCTTCATTTAGCAGAGTGGGTTCTGTCCCCCACCACCACCCCAAGTTGCTATAAACAGTAGGATTCTATTCTTATGGTCAGATTGTTTCATTGTGTGTAGGCACTATTACACCTGCCAGCACCTTTTGAGTGCAGGCTCTCTCCATTCCTCAGAAGAAGGTGTCCACACCTACGAGCCTCCTATTAATGTAAAAACCAAACATCTAGTTGTCTGTTTCCTTTCCAGTTGCTGTGATAAAATGTCCCTGACAGAAATGACTTAAGGGAAAATGGGGTTGTTCTGGCTTACAGTTCAGGGTGCGTATCGTCCATTATGCCAGGAAAAGCAAGGCAACTGGAGCTTGACATGACACAGCGGTGTGCATCACATCCATAGTCTAAAAACAGCGATGAGGGTATGCTGGTACTCAGCTGGCTTTCTCCACTTACACCATCCAGGATCCCCTGCCCAGGGAATAGTCTTGCCCAAGGTCAGCATGCTCTTCCCGCATCTCCCAGGTGATTCTAGATTCTAGGCATGCCCAGAGGGCTGTCTCCCAGGTGACTCTAGATTCTGCCAAGCTGACAATACTAATCCACAAGGAGAGTGGTTCACATGATTCTAGCTGCATATGGTAGGTAGAAGCTAGAGGGATGAACTTTAAATTCTCACTTGAGTTAGGAGTGAAGCAGTTGGTGTTAAAGTTGATTGAATGTGCCCTTGGCCTGTCTCTCTCCCAACAGAGAAAAGATCCTCTACCACATCCTCACTTCCTGTTAAAATAGACCCTGAGAGATCTGGACCAGGGCTAGGATGAAGCTCAAAACCTTGGGTTTAATCTTCAGCACCAAAATAACTAAACATAACATACTTAAAAGCCAGTGAAGATGTCTAGGAAGGGCGTGGCCTCTAGAAGTTTCTACCTTAGGACACCAGTTTCCCTCCAGTCAGATATGTGGTTCTGTCCACGTTTTGAAGTCCATGGGAAGGCAGATACCTCTGGAATAAGGTCACTCAGAGGACCTGGATTCTCCAATAGGCCCTATGATTGGTATCTTAGATTTGTCAAAGATTTATACATCAGCTATTCCCTTTGTAACATGGTACTACAGCTCTTGGGTGGTGGAGGGGATTTCATGTGTTTTCAGCCGACAGAGGTATCTGGTGCTAAAATCTCCTTTTTTAAAAAATAAATGCTCCTAATGTCTGATTGGGTCCTTTGAGATCATAGACTGTGCAGATAATACCTGGGCTACACATAGACGTGGAGAAATGTTCACGAAGGAACCCCATGAGAGAGCTGGCTAAAACAAGCATGGGTATGTCCTTAAAGCCAGGTGAAGTGTTGGCTGTACTCCATATTTGACTACATTGTATGGTCCTGGTATTATTCCTGTTTTTAAGATGGAAGACTGACACATGGTGAAGATCAGGCAGCCTGTTCAAGGTTCCTTGCTTAGTAAGTGTTGTGTCTGATACTCAAACCAAAGCAGATGGAAATACAGGATAGGATTTGTCCTGGGCATAAAAGGGCCTAGTAACGATATGTTTAAGTTTCATAGCCTCACACTTAAATGGATCCTTCCAACATTATGGCTTGGATATCCCAGTAAAATTCACATTTATTTATTTATTTTTTGTATCTTTATTCTTTTTAAAATTCATTCCTTTTTTGTATCTTTATTCTTTTTAAATTCCTTCCTTCCTTCCTTCCTTCCTTCCTTCCTTCCTTCCTTCCTAAATAGGCTCTCACTATGCAGCCCTGGCTGGTCTAAAACTCTCTATGTAGAGCAGGCTAGCCCCAAACCCACAGAGATCCACTTGCCCCTGACCCGCTGTGTGTTGAGATTAAAGACATACGTCACCATAACAACCCTTGTATCTTTATTGGTTTTTGCTATTATTATTTTTAAAATTTCTTTAGCCTTATGTGTGAATTTTTTTCTCAACATGCATGTATGTGCCTATTGGATCTCCTGGAATGAGTTAACAATGGCTGCGACCCACCTTGTGGGTGCTGGGAATCAGTCCAGGATCTCTGCAAGAAAGTTGAGTGCTCTCCTCCACTGGGCTGTCTCTCCAGCACACCCTTATCTTCATTCTTCAAAGCACGGTTCTTCTCTGCTTCTAGCCATTGAGCTCATAACTGATTTAACTTTATATTCTCATTTCCCAGGCTTTCTAAGACTGACTACATTATCTTTATAATAAAATTTTAAGTTCTTGCCCTAGGATTGAGACTCCTCCTCGGAATTCCTGGTTGTTAATTCTAGCATACTTTTAATTTTCTTCAATTTGCAGCTGAGACCAGTACCACTTATTTAGTCACCAATATCATAACGGTCATCTGGTGTATTGCTGGTGGTGTGCATATGTGCATGTGTGCACGTGTGCATATGCACATGTGTGCATGTGTGCATATGTACATGTGTGCA
>NW_021604608.1:20696575-20700034 GCF_004785775.1 Grammomys surdaster
TGTGCATATGTACATGTGTGCATGTGTGCATATGCACATGTGTGCATATGTACATTGTGCATGTGTGCATGTGTAAGTGCATGCCTGTGTGTAGGCCAGAACATAACTTCAGACATTGTTCTTCAATACTATCTACCTTGTCTCCTGAGAGCGGTCGGTCTCTCAGTGGGACTTGGGTTGTCTGGGTTCAGGTACACTGGCTGGTCAGTGAGCGTGAGCAACTGACTGGCTTCCCAGCACTGGGGTCGCAAGTGTGTCTGTCCCTCCACTCGCGCCTCTCACGAGATGCTAGGAATCAGACTTACATTTCATGGCAGCAAACGCTACTGACTGATCCCTCTGACTCCTATTCTCTGTGTGATCCTGTCCTCAACAGACCCTGTTATAGAACTACGTAATGACTTTTATGTCCTCTAAAACCTCAGCGTATCTGGACCACGCTCGGTTTCCTGCCGTGTTAGGTGATGACTTGACGGCTAATTTGACAGAGTTATACTTTCTTTTCCTCTTTGAATGGTGTGATCTTTTCAAATCATTGCTGTGTTTACCTGATGGATTTTTTTCAACTGGGGTTAGCAGTCTCAGGGAGACAGGTGTGATGTTGCCACCGTGAAGTCCATGTGTAGTCTGCTTGCCTGGTGTCAAGTGTGCACGTCCCCCTAGTTCTGCAGGAGGGGGATGGATGTCAGGGCCTCCCCTACCCCACAGGGTTATGCAAAAAAATACATAGGACATAGTGCATGTGGCCATGTCTTGAGTAGCCTTCTTGATGTGGACTTAAAACTGTTAAAGTTGAAGGCTGAGCATAGTGGCATGCACTGGTAGTCTGAGGAAGATCATCCCTTGTGCCTAGGAGTTTGGGACTAGCCTGAGCAACATAGCTCCATCCTGCCTCAAAAAAAAAAAAAAGAGATAAAGTGTGTGTGTGTGTGTGTGTGTGTGTGTTACGTGTGTGCAAATGCGTGCATTTACCATGGTATATGTGGAGAACATAGGGCAAACTTTTGAGAGTCAGCCCTCTCCTTCTATTCTGTGGGGTTTGGGGATTGAACTCAGGTCTTTGGGCTAGACAGCAAGCACTTTTACTTGCTAAGCTATCTTACTGACCCCAAACCAGACCAGGATTCTTATTTACCAGAATACCTTAAAAAAAATTCTCAAACTTCCTAACTCATAGCTCCGGACCCAGAATGGTGTTCCTTACAGTAAGATGGCACATTCTGTCTCTCAGGAGATGAAGGGTAAAGAGCTACTCACATTCTGGGGGTAGAGATTTTTAATTTGTTTTTAAAAAATGATTTTTTAAATTTATGTGTGAGTGTGTGTGCCTGTGTAGCAATGTGTACACATTTGTGCCCTTAGAGACGAGAGGAGGACATAGGAGATGCTGGGAACTGAACGCAGGTTCTCTCAAGAGCAGCACATGCTTTTAACAGATGAACTATCTCTCCAGCCCTGTTTTGGTTTTGTTCTTTTGTTTGTTTTGTTTTGTATTTTAAATTATAGACAAAAGATTGCCTTGACTCACAGTTCTGGTTCCAGGTTGAGGGACATTGTCTGTGATGATCTCTCTGGGCATTGTCTGTGATGATCTCTCTGGAGAATTTGGAGGTTACTCAGGGTATTACATAGTGAGCCTGGCCAATGGTCCTGAGTGCTAACAAGGGAATTGTTTAAAAGTCTTAAGGATGGGGACAAAAGCATCTGTAAAACAGGGGCTCATGGGTTTGTTTGCTTTGACTGAAATTAAAATATCTGTAATACTTCTCAGCCATGTTCCAGTAAGCTAATCCAACTAAACTTTAGATAGCAGAAAAGATGAAGGAAGCAGAGGAGACTGGGTGAGAAGAGAGAGGAAAGGCTCTAGAAGGCAATATCAAAATACACTACATACACATTTGAAAATATAATGAAACTCATACATAACTAATAGAACAAAAATATCTCTAATAGTGTAGGTAAAACCTTCAAACATTTAGCATTTGGATGTTAAAATCCAAATTTGGGGTCTTTTTTTAACACTTCTTTCTTTTATTGAAAACAGATTCTGTGTCTAGAGAGATGGCTCAGAAGTTAAGAGCACTGGCTGCTCTTCCAAAGGATGGGGTTCAAATGCCAGCACCCACATGGCAACTCACAACTGTCTGTAATTCCAGTTCCAGGGAATCCTGACACCCTCACACAGACATACACAGAGGTAGAACACCAATGTACGTAAAAATTTTTAAAATTAAAAAGAAGAAAGATTCTTTCCTCATATGATATAACCTGATGATAGTTTCCCCTCCCTCTACTCCTCCCAGTTCCTCCTCATCTCCCCTCCCTCTGGATATACTTTCGTTCTGTCTCTCATTAGAAAACAGGCTCCTAAGAGATAACAACCAAGGTGACAAGAGAAAACGTAATTAAGATGAAGCAAAACTATCATATTGATGTTGAGCGTGGCAGCTCAACAGGAGGGAAGAGTCCTAAGAGCAGGCACAGGTCGGAGGCCCATAAGATGTTAAGCTAATAGCTAATGCAGGCCCATGCAGGCCCATGCAGGCCCGTGCTTGCTGTTTCAGTCTGTGAGCCCATATGCACCTTGCTTATGATTCAAAGGACCTTGTCTGCCTGATGTCCTCCATTCCCTCTGGCTCTTAAAATCTTTCTGCCTCCTCTTCTACGGGGTTCCCTGAGCTCTGAGGGGAGGGATTTGATGGTAAGTTTAGGTGGTCCTAATGAGTAATGGGGGATACAGAGTTTCAACTGGCTATCTCTTGTACCCAGGTGAGGCTTCCAGTGGCAAAAGTGATTTCAGTTTCAGTATTCAACTGAATTGTTGGCCAAGGGGGTCCCATGGAAATCCCCGAACACCCCACGCTGATGCTGAGACAAAAGGTTGCTCTCTGAAAACTGACAACAGGGCCACATTCCGAGGACAACACCCACACAACTCATCGAATGTGGAAAGTCGAGCTGAAGTCTTAACCCCTATGTTCTAGTCTCTTTGGTGAAGGAAGGTACTTTGCAGGCTATCTAAAGAGAAACGTGGACACCACCCCAGCCACAAAACCTTTGACCTACAATCTGTCCTGCCTGCAGAACATGCTAGAGCAATGGTGGCCCAGGACTTGTGGGCATAGCCAACCAGTGTCTGATTTAACCTGAGGCCCACTCCAGGAGAAGAAACCCACACACAACTCTGAGTGGGTAACCAAGAACCAGAGACTAGATAGCCCAGAGATCTAGAATAAAATCAAACAACTACTGGTCACAAACAAACAAATAAAACAATTCCTAATGATAATCTACTACAATCATAAATCAGAACTTTATCCAGTCACTGTTAGAAAGGGTTCCTCTGACAGCAGATGGGAGGGAACAGGTTCAGAGGCCCACAGCCAGACATTACAGGGCGTGGGGAGGGAGAAGGATTGGAAGAGAGGGAGGGAGGGAGGGAGAAGGAGGGCAAGAGAG
>NW_021604608.1:20700434-20707109 GCF_004785775.1 Grammomys surdaster
AGGGAGGGAGGGAGGGAGGGAGGGAGGGAGGGAATCCTAAGTGTAAATACCGTTTGACTTATTCAAAGCTATGCTCATTTTGGCCACTAGGTGGCAGTACAGGAAAACCTATGGAAATTTTGTAGCCAAGCCAAAGCTTGAAAACCAGAAAGAGAAGGGTGCACACTACCCTCATTTTGCCCAGTGTTTTGGGCTAAGTGGTCTTGTCTAGATATAGTCTATCCAACACGAACCCTGTGGATTGGGGTTTTTTTGCTGGGCCATTCCTAGTTCTGCCAAGTTTTATTATGTTATGGTAAAATCGAGATGAACAATAATAAATTCAAATTAGAAGTTCATTATACAGAGGGAATGAGGGAGAGAGGGCTGGGGGGGGGAAGAATCAACAGAAACTAAGAATATATGAAAACTCTGTTTTAAAAGCTAGTATAATTAATAATAAATTAACTTTTCCCTCTGCTGCCATTGAGTTATATTTTTTATCCCCCAAATGATGGGTTTTACATAATCAATTTTATGACCTGGTAAAGTATTGTATTCAAATCTGTCTTATTGGGCAGTGATGAAATTAATTGTAGAGTAGTAAAGTGTAAGACCCTTGTGGAGCGGAGTGCGGTCACACAAGCCTATAATCCAAAGCTCGGGAGGCAGAAGTCGGATCCGTTGTGAAGCCCGACCGAGCTACATAAGGAGACCCCACCTCAAAAAATTAGATAATAGTTAGGTCTGCAGGGAAGTATTTGCCCTGGCGCTACAGTTCACGTTCCCCTCTTCCTCCCTTTCTTCAGCTTTGGCTTTAAGATTCAGAAGCTGAAAGCATTCTTAGATTCTAAGAATCTGTTCCCTAGCTTCTGTCTTATGCCCTGTGTCTTATGTCCCTGTGTCTTATGCTCCGCCCCGCACAGGGATTTGAGTATTCTAGGCTGACTTTGACTAGGATTGAAGGCACATACTACCATGGCCTGTTTCAGGTGGTGCTGGAAGCTGAATCCGGGGCTTCATGCATGCCAGGCAAATCCTCGGCCAATGAAGCTACATCCTCAGCTGCTGCTCCTCTTCTATTTGAGTGTGTGTGTGTGTGTATGTGTACTGCTATTTGTATGTGTGCTATGTATAGTGTGTGTATAGTGTATGTGTATGTGTGTGCAAGTATGTGTAGTATGTGTGTAATGTATATAGTGTGTGTATAGTGTGTTTATGTGTGTATATATGTGTGTGTATATTTGTGTGTGTGCAGTGTGTGCCTGTGTATAGTGTGTATATATGTATGTGCAAATATGTATAGTGTGTATAGTGTGTTTATGTGTGTATATATGTCTATATGTGTGTGTATGTGTGTGTAGTGTGCCTGAGTGTAGTGTGTGTGGATACTTCTATTTATATGTAGTGTGTGTATAGTATGTGTATGTGTGCATGAGTATGTACAGTGTGTGTGTGTAGTGTATTTATGTGTGTATGTGTGTGTATGTGTGTGTACTGTGCCTGAGTGTCATGTGTGTATACTTCTATATGTGTGTAGTGTGTGTATAGTGTATGTATGTGTGCATGAGTATGTATAGTGTATGTGTATTGTGTGTTTATGTGTGTATATATGTGTGTGTATGTGTGTGTGTATATATGTGTGTGTAGTGTGTGTGTAATGTACGTAAATGTGTGTGTGCATATGCATGTGTGTATGTGTGCAGAGGCTTGTGTCATGTGTGTTTCTCATTTTCCACTTTATTTCTGAGGAAGAATCTGAAATGAAAGCTCACTGATTTGACAAGATTCATTAGCTACAAAGCTCCAGAATCCTCTTGCCTCCACCTCCCCAGTGCTGGGATTGTAAGCACCTCCCACCATGCCTGTCCGTCAAGACAGATGCTAGGGAACAAACTCAGCTCATGCTTGTGTGGCAAACCCATTGCTGACGGAGCCACCTGCCCAGCCACTCTGCTTTTATTTTAAATGTGCACTGACGCATAATTGTACACATTTATGAGGATAATAAAACGGTTTCATATACGTGTGTATTTTGTAATGAGCCAATGTTAGGGTCATAGGATTTAAAAATCCAAGCAAACAAGAAGCTTGTACCTAGAGACTCAAAAGATTGTGCACAGGGTTTTAATCTACAGAACGTCCCAGAGGCATTTTGGAAAGCTAGATCTAATGTGGCACTCGAGGTGCATCATGGGAGGTTGTCTTCTGGCTGGCTTGGCTCTGAACACCAAATGCTAGTGGGGCCTGCCTCTTGCTATCACAGTAAAGAACTTGCTACAAATTTTCATCACTGTGGACTACTTAATTAGACTAGAGAATCGTTCCTAAGAAATCTGTGGGACACAGATTCCCATAGTGGTCACCACAAGTCCTAGCCCTCGGTGTGCACAACTGTTGCTCTCCCAGGAACTCAACACTCACGTAGACACCACTTTAAAGGGATTTTTTACATGTATAACCAGATCCCAAATGAGCTGACCTGAGGGTGTAAAGGTTCTGGTCGGCTGGTCTGACATACTCCTTGAAAAGGATTAATCTTTTCCTGGGAAAGGAACATAGGCAGCATTCAGGAGCAAGGGTGGCCCACAGACGATGTGAACTAGCAATAAGCAGGCATGGTCTCTGGCCACAAGAAACTGAACTTGGCCAACAGCCTATGTGAGCCTGTTCTACCTCAGAATCATCAGAAAGAGACTCAGCCCAGCCAACTCCTTCATTTCAGCTTGGAAGACCCTGAGCAGAGCACCAGCCGCACCACACGGACTCCTGACTGGTATTGGGTACTAAAACATGGGTGTTGGTTTTCCCGATTTGTTTTGAGGGTCATCTTGGAAGTGGCAGTATAAAACTCGTATACAAGATGATGTCACATGTCATGGAAGTACGGGGAGCCTCCTCATTGTCCTCCCTAAACCACCCCTTGCTCCCTTGTCACTCAGGGCTGGATCAGGGAGAAGGCATATGGCTCATCCATCCCCTCCCCTATAGCCCCCCAAGTATGAGGTGTGCTGAAGTTCCATAGTGTGACTGCTGGGACCTCTTGCAGATGTCTGAGGTGACCGAGGTCCGCTGGCCCAGCCTGGAGCCTTTGCCTGCACATGCTTTTCATCATGAGGCACCAGGCTGGCGAGACATAAACAGGAAAGGTGACACGGAAACTCGGTTATTTACTGAAATCCGACCTGCAGGGTTCACCCACTGCTGTGGAAGGTTACAGAAATCCCATTTGTTTGAACACAGTTATGGAAATGTTCTTTGTGTTCATGGGAATGAAATATTTCACATTTTGTATGTGGTGAGGAATTCCAGACCCTTATGTCTGGCCTGCTGCCTGCTTCTCGAAGGAAACATTTTTTTTCTCTCTCTCTCTACTTTCTCCTCCATAGCTGCTACACTTAAAAATGCCACCAATAAGCCATTTCAGTTGTGGGGTTTCTTTTATTTTTCTCTTTCTTTCTTCTTCCCCCTTCATTTTTTTTGTTTGGTTTGGTTTGGTTTTGGTTTGGTTTGAGACAGGGTCTCATTACATGGCCCTGGCTGGTCTGAAATTCTTTATATAAACTAGGCTGGCCTTGAATTTAGAAGAGATTTGCCTGTCTCTACCTTCCAAGTGCTGGATTAAATGTGTGCTCTTCACACTTGAGTTCTTTCTAATATATATAATGAAATA
Organism: Grammomys surdaster; assembly: GCF_004785775.1. Classification (NCBI taxonomy): domain Eukaryota; kingdom Metazoa; phylum Chordata; class Mammalia; order Rodentia; family Muridae; genus Grammomys; species Grammomys surdaster. The sequence continues at coordinate 20,704,087 of NW_021604608.1, forward strand.
TACATTGTATATACACATATATAATATATACATATATATATAAATATATATACGTATATATTATATATACATGTATATTTATATATATTTGAAAATATGAAATCCACATTGAGAGATTTATGACAATAATAATTTTAACACTAAAAATTGTCCATTAAAATTGTCTTTGAAGCCAGGTGGTAGTGGCACATGCCTTTAATCCTAGCACTCAGGAGGCAGAGGCAGGCAGATCTTTTGAGTTTGAGGCAAACCTGGTCTACAAGTGAATTCCAGGACAGCCAGGGCTACACAGAGAAGCCCCGTCTCAGAAAATGAAGCAACAGGAAATTGTCTTTGAAATGAAGAATAACAGTTCAGAGGCCAGGCCTGCTCCTCTGCATTTGCTTTGGAAACACTATGGACCCACATCCTTCCGTACAAAGGCACACAAGGGCTGGAGAGATGGCTCAGCCTCAAGGTTCGGCTCACAACTAGAATACAGACATAGGATATCTCAGTCCACTTTCATTTTTACAAATTGACCGACTATACGGATTTCCATTGGATTTTCTTCTGTCACCTTTAATTTGTGTCTTGTGTTCTACTCCCAAAGGCCACCTCTTGAACACTGATACATGAGGGACTAGACCTTCAACTCATGGGCTTTGAGGACACTCAAGTTCCAGACTGTGACATTAGAGCAATATAACATCCCTTCAGTTAAGTTTTTTGTTTTGTTTTGTGTTGTTTTTCTAAAGCATCTCTGTTCCTGGGCCTTTATTTCAGTAGAAAGTGACATTGTGGTGCTTAACATGTGACCATTGTTCTGAATAAGACAGTGACTAGTAGTTCCCAGTCTAAAGGTACTGATGAGACTGATGACTGGTGCTTGTTTATTTGGTTTTAGTTTTTTGTTTTTGTTTTTGTTTTGCAATTTCTCAAGTGCTAGGACTTTTCAGTATGACAAGCTCATGTTAAATTAGGCCAATTGATAAAATAGTATGTTTTATGCCAGGTGGTAGTGGCACATACCGTTGATCCCAGTGCTTGGGAGGCAGAGGCAGCAGATTTTTGAGTTCAAGGCCAGTCTGGTCTATATAGGGAGTTTTAGGCCAGCCCCAGGGCTACACAGTGAGACCTTGTTTCAAAATAAATAGGTAAGTAAATAAATGTATAATTCAAATCATAATCCAAAACAATAAAAACAAAACATGTTCTGTTTCTAAACATGGAGATGAAGCACCTTTGTTCTAGACATCTAAGAGAACTGTGATCATATCCTTGAAAAGGCCGTTTTCTATTAAGTAGATCTGATACGCTATCCTCCCTTGGTATCTGCAGGGATCAGCTCCAGGGTCCCCATGGAAACCAAGCTCTAGGGATACACACATCTCTTATTTGAAACAATGTAGCATGATACCGTGTTATCTAAATAGGTATGTTATATTGACAAAAATTTATACATACACAGTACAATTTTCTTTTCTTTTTTGAGACAGACTTTAAATACGCGACCCACCAGGTTTTAAACTTAAACACCCCCGAGTGCTAGGATTAGAGATTAGCAGTAAGTGTCACTATGCCCCGTTTCTAGCACTTGGAGCCCCAGGTAGGTTGAGTCCATGGATGTGGAATTCATGGCGATCAAACACTGAGTTTACATGCAGAAACATCTGGATTCATAGTGTCCTTATTTGAGGGTGTAATCTGAAGAAATATCAGACCGAGACTCCCGTATTTATATGGATGTTTCTTGAGTATACCCCAAATTCTATGGTGCTCTTTCTTACTGGTGGTAAGCCTTACTTAACTTTCCAGGGCTGACCTGTTGGTGTTTTTTTTGTTACAACTGTAACATAGAAAAAGTGAAAAAGATGTTCAGTACTGATACTGGTTTCCTGTGGCCGAAGGCAGCATCTTGACGTGATGCCTGATACCCACTGGGAGGTCATTTTCTTAGGTGGCCCTGTTGCAAGCTCAGCTGAGTCTCTTTGTCACAGTTATTGCTATATGGAGAAAACCCATCGACAGTGACGAGAAACAGAACCAAGTAGAGAGAGGGGCCCAGAGGCGAGATCAAGGGAGTGGTGCTTGGTTTTGAACCCTGGTTCTAGTGTTCTTTGAACATAGCCACACTCTTGCCTGGTTTGGCTATTCTCAAACTCTGTGATTTCTGCAAGCCAGGCAGTTCTACTTTCCACCTAAGTCCTGAGAGGTTTTTCTATCGCTCAAAATGAAGCAAGTATAGCTTCTGTGGTAAATTACAGCTGCCTCCAGGTGAGATTCTTTCTCTGGAACAGACTTGAATAATTCATATTTCTGTATTCTATTTGGTTGCCTGAAACCCAAAAACACTCTTCATTAGAATTTACTGCAGGAGATAAAGGAGAACTGAGTTCAAGAAAAACTTAATCCCTCCCCTTTAACCTCTCTCCCCAATCTGTCATTTATTGACTCACAACAGGATGGTTTAAAAATTCTTCTGGGCTGGAGAGATGGCTTAGTGGTTAAGAGCACTGACAGCTCTTCTAGAGGTCCTGAGTTCAATGCCCAGCAACCACATGGTGATTCACAACCATCTGTGATAGGATCTGATGCCCTCTTCTGGTGTGTCTGAAGACAGCGACTGTGTACTCATATACATTAAATAAATAAATGTTTTTAAAAAATTCGTCTTTTAAAACTGACAATTAACTTAAACATTCTAACTTTTTAAAGGACATTGAACACCTATTATGTGCTAGGTCTGGGCCAGGGAGTCAGAAAGGTGCAGTTCGTTCTGGTAGAGAGTAGTGGAACTCCAAGTGTCTTTGCCCATGCTTTTGCAATAGCTCCTGGGGACCTGCTAAAGATGCAATCAGAAACCATAGCGGGTACGGCTCAGCAGTCTGTGTTTAAACAAGCCCTTTGGGTGAGTCTAGGTGATGTACTTGGGGACTGAAGACTTCTTCACACACACATACACACACACATACACACACGCATACACACACACATACATACATACATACATACACATATGCACACACACATATACACACACA
>NW_021604608.1:20707119-20765519 GCF_004785775.1 Grammomys surdaster
CATACATACATACATACACATATGCACACACACATATACACACACACACATACACATACATACACACACATATACACACATATAAACACACATCACACACACACACACTGACCCAGCCTGCTCACTAATGGCACATCTTGAGAACAAGGCACAATCTTTGCTTCAGTCTTGATATAAGTGATTGAAATGTATAATTCTGAATTTCCTGAACAAAAACAGCAAGTGTAAGACTCTGGGGAAAGTCACTCCCAGCCCTGCCCCTGGGCCAGCAGCAAAGCGAGGTGTGCCCTCGGCTTGCCTGAATCGGCTCTAGTCTATGATAAAGATAAGAGGACACATGGAGAGAACTTGGAAGGGTTAGTTCCTGTGGGTCTGGATTCTGTCTTGGCAACGCCTCACTCAAACCCAGTCTACGGGCCTGAAGCCTGGGCCAGGACTGCTGTGGGAGGTGTCTGAGAAACGCGGGTGCTATCAGTCCTTTAACCACATCAGAAGAAAATTTCTCTTCATCCTCGGATAACACTTACCGCTTGTTATGAAGAGAGAGAGAGAGAGAGGGGTAGGCTGAGAACCAACAAAGCTAAAAGTGTTTAGTGATAAAGAGTTATTCTATCCCCAGAAGTCCTGACGGTCACCGAGTTAACCCTTTTAGCTGTATATGGAACCTAATACGTGGATATGTAATATATACTATCAATATAATCATACATTATATATAACTATATATTATATAAATTCTATTATATATAATTTAGTTTATGTGTGTGTTTTTCCCGTACTTATGCATGTGTGCCACACGTATGTCTGGTATCCAAGGAGACCAGAAGGCGGCACTGGATCCTCTGGAACTGAAGCTACAGACAGTTGTAAGTTATGTGGGTGTTAGGAACCAAACTTGGGTCCTGTGTAAGAACAGCCAGTTCTCTTAGCCACTGAGCCATCTCGACAGCCCTCTTGTGGAGTTTTAAATGTGTTCTCTTCTATCCTTCGCTCCTTGACCTTTCCGATTCCCACTTCATGTCATTTAATCCGATTCCACGCTTACTTGGTAAGTCCCTGTCACACAAAGTGATCATGAAGGAGAAGTAAGACTTGGTGGCCACTCTCACAGTCTCACAGACTGTGGAAGGACCCACAGTCAATCCAATAGCCAACCAAGAGCGGGGACTGCACAGAACTAGGTTCAGGAGTTCAACAAGAAACACAACCTAACTCACCGAAGGAACGTCTGCTCTGGGGGTGGGGGACAGATGCAAACCAAACATGGAATGGGCCTTGAAGGAAGTGGGGAGGAGTTCATAGAGAAAAGAGCAGGTGACACACAGGAGCCTGAGCCCCGGCACCGAGTAAAGCGACAGAAAGGAAAAGAGGAAAAAGAATGAATAGAGGAAGAGGGATGGAGAGAGGGAAATGGTCAGACACGATACAGATATTTATCTGGAAATGATGGCATATCTCGAAAGTCCCACATACCCGGCAGGGGGATCATTTGGTACCAGGAGTTTCCTCGACTGTATATGAAATCCTGTCTCAAAATAAATTAGAACCAACAAACGGGCTGGACATGGTGGCATACATTTATAATATTTATAATATAGTACTTAGGAAACTGAGGTAGGATGATTGAAGATGTTTGAAGCCAGCCTGGGCTATTTAATGGGTTCAAGGCTAGCAGGACCCCTAAAGGACTTATAATCATGGTGATCTATTTATTGTTGCTCACAGTTTTGTCAAGAGGACGGATTTCCTGCTGGGGCTGCTGGGGCTCACTTGCTCGGCACGGCAGCATCATTCCGGCCATAGGAGAAGCTGTGGGCTGCACTCAGCTGCGGCCCTGAGAGGGCTGGGCCCTGGTATCCGTGTGGTCTCAAGCCCTTACTTTCTCTGCAGCTGCTCAGGGCTCATAAAGGCACCATGTTTCCTCACCAAGGGGTGGGACATTCCAAGAAGGTGAAGGCTGAAGCTCCTCTGCAAGACCCACTCATCCTTGGAGGTTACACACTGTCTCTTTTGCCAAAGGTTACTAGTCAAGCCATGAGGACATCAGTTGACTGGAACCCACACAATTAGGATGCGGACAGTAGACACTCAGAGGCTCAGTGTCGTGTGAGTGGAGAGGAGCGGGGATTTAAGATGGATGAGAATTGGAGCCCTGATGTTGCATGCACCAAGCTCACGTGAGTGAGCAAAGTGCTATCGGAGGGCAGGTGGCAGGTACAGCTCCTGGTCCCCTCCACCCATTTCCTCAGCGGCACATCTCCTGCCCCAGCTGCTGTGCTGATAACAACTCACAGCTGTTCCTGTCTGCAGATAATTGCCCTCAGCTAAACAATACCCCACCCTGGGTCTGGTCAGTACAGGCACAAGAATCGCTCCTTGCTTCTAGGTGGGATTGACTCTGATGGTGTCTGTGCTCCGAAACCCCCTTGCTTAGCCCCCTCTGCTCGTTTGCAGCGTCCTTTGCTTCCTTTCCTCCAATAGCATCCTTCAGCCCGGTTGCTAAGGAACGGGCCTAATAAGCCAGAGGGCGCTAGGGTGTAGGACCGGCTTCCGGTGTTTCTCCTTCAGCCTCTCTGCCCTTTCTCTGCTTGTTTTTAGTTCGTTCTTCTCTCTAATTTCTCTCTCTCCTCCATATACACTAGTTTTTTTTCCCCACAACTAGACAGATTTGTCAGATGTGGCAGTACACATCTTCAATATCGGCACTCAGATGGAAGAAGCAGGAGCCTTGCAGTAAGTCTGAAGCCAGCCTAGTCTGCGTAGTGAATTCCAAGCAGGCAGGGCTACATCGTAAGACCTTGTCAGTGGTGGCACACACCTTTGATTCCAGCACTTGGGAGGCAGAGAGAGGTGGATATCTGAGTTCAAAGTCAGCATGGTCTACAGAGTGAGTTCTAGGACAGTCAGGGCTACACAGAGAAACCCTGTCTCAAAAGAAAAAAGAAAAAGAAAAAAAAAGAAAAGAAAAAAGACAACAACAACAACAAAAAAACCCCAAACAAACAAACAAGCACCACAAAACAAACAAAAAACCAAAATACAAACTGCCCTGGGCACAGCGATATGCACCTTTGATCCCAGCACTCAGGAGACAGAGGCAGGTGGCTCTCTGTAAGTTCCAGGCCATCTAGGGCTACACAGTGAGACCCTGTTTCATAAAACAAAATCAGCAAACAAAAATCATAAAGTGGGGTTGGCAAAGTGGCTCAGCAGGGAAGGGGGCTTGCCTCCAAGGCTAACTGCCTTAGTTCGAGCCCTGCAGCCCATATGGTGGAAAGAGTAAACCGACTCCTGAAGATTGTCTTCTGACTTGCATGGCATGTGCATACTCACGCATATTTGCAAGCATTCAATAAATAAGTAAATGAAAAAATGGCTTTTGGGGCTTAGATCTTTCAGCAGTTTTAAGGGCACATAACAGAAGACCCCTGTTTGGTTCCTCAGCACTCATATCTGGTGACTCACAGCAGCCTCCAATTCCAGAGAACCCAGCTCTTTCTTTGGCTTTCACATGTACCTTCACCACATACACATACATACTCATACATAGACACGCATTTAATTTAAAAAATCTTTAAAATTTCTTGTGTTTAAAAACAAACAAAAGCCCAAACCAACCCAAACAAACAAACAAAAAACTGGGGACCTGGAGAGATGGCTCAGTGGTTAAGAGCGCTGGCTGCTCTTCCAGAGGTCCTGAGTTCAATTCCCAGCAACCGCATGGTGGCTCATAGCCATCTGTAAAGGGATCCGATGCCTATACATTAAAAAAATAAATGTTTAAAAAAAATCCTGGGCTGGGCATGTACCTGTGTTGATAGAATGGCAAGCATACATGAAGCCAGGGGTCATCCCCAGCACCATGCCTGTGGCTGCACCGCTTAAGAGGTAAATGCAGAAGGATCAGAAGTTTAAGGTCATCCTTGGTTACCTAGTGAATTCGGGGCCAACCTGGGCTCCCTGAGACCCTCAAAACAAACAAACATTAACCAATCAACAAAACAAAAACCTGAGCCAGAGAGATGGCTCAGCTGTTAAAAGGCACTTGATGGCCAAGCTTGACAATGTGACTTTCATTCCTAGGGTCCCTGTGATTGAAGAAAAACAAGTCCTGCAAGTTGTCCCTTGACTTCTTGACTTCTATATGTGAATATACATAGACACAGACACATTTTCAGACAGACAGACAGACAGACACAGATACAACATGCATACACAGATACACAAAGACACAGACACACTTTCAGACAGGCAGACACAGACACAACACACATACACAGATACACACAGACACAGACACACTTTCAGACAGACAGACACAGATACAACATGCATACACAGATACACACAGACACAGGCACACTTTCAGACAGGCAGACACAGACGTAACACACACACACAGATACACACAGACACAGACACACTTTCAGACAGATAGACAGACATGGATACAACATACATACACAGATACACAAATACAGACACACAGACACGCACACAGACACACACACAGACACACACACAGACACACACACAGACACAGACACACACACACACACACACACGACAAACCCCCCAAACTAGGCAGGCTTACTGCAGAATGCTTTAGATGCTCTCTGTCTGAACCTGAATAGATCTGTCTACATAAGATGCCTTTACAGATAGGAAGCCAACAAGACCGGCTCAATCCCCAAGACCCTGGCCTCAGCCTTACAAGCTGATCACTGTCTTATGGATGAAAAACATGGACCCAGAGCTTACACTCCCAGCCCTATTGGCCCCTATCTTTTCTGCCCTTCTGCATTCACGGCTTCTAGCATGTGGCCTTGTTTTCTGTGGAACCAGCCTTGCCCACTCTCGCCTTCGGGCAGGCCTGCTTTGCTGACTCTTTGGAGAGCCTGACTGCATACACAGTCATCAGACATGATGTAACCCGCAGCAGCCAATGCTGGGCTTTGTCAGGCATCTTCAACCAGGCCAGTGAGAGACAATCAGACTGACTATTCTCCAAGAAGGTGATTCTCACACTTAGGTGTGAGTCAAGGGAGGCTTTGGACAGAACCAAGTGGAGGAAACAGTTATGAAAGAGATTGAACTGTAGTTCAGAGGAAGAACGAGGGCCTGGTTTCGTTCCCAGAATTACCAACGATGGGTGAGAATCATGAGTTAAGGCTAGCCTGGCTGTACATAGTGAGTTCCAGGCCATCTTGGGCTACTTAGCCAGACCTATCTCAAGAAAACAAAGCACCAGTGAAATAGACAGACTGGATCCTGATGTTATATTGATGCCCTTGAGATTAGCTTGGATCATTTTGCCTGTACTCTACAGTTACCGGGGGTCAAGAAACTCCTCTCACCCCCATCCCGCCCCCACCTTTAAGCTATTTTGAGGTGAGGCCTGCTGTTTTCAACCGAAAGACACCCAACTGAGATACACAGACTTGTGTTGTATTTTACAACAAAAAACTTGCTTTATTACACTTAGACATCTGCTTTCTCTTTGCCAAGCATACTCGGTGGGAATGAAGTTGACACTTAAGCGGGGCTGCAGTCTCTTCATTTGAGAGACTGTAGCTTAAAAAGAGCTAGTATTTGCTGAACTGAAGGGAGACTAGCTAGCACCTCCGCATTGATGCTCTACTGTGTCTCATTTCTCCTGAGTCTTTGGATAGGTCTCCCTTCTTTCTCTAAGATTTGTATTTATTCGTTTTTGACTTGGGGCGTGTACATGCCACAGTACACGTGTGGAAGTCAGAGGACAACTTGGAGTAGTTGTTGTTGATTGACTCCTTTCACCATGCAAGGCCCCTGGGATCGAACTCAGGTCATCAGGCTTGGCAGCAAGCACCTTTACCCAATGAGCCATCTTGTCAGCCCCCTTCTTCCCTCTTTATCTCTATCTAAGAAATATTATTACACATTTGAGATTCTTTTTTAAAAAGTAAAGTCCTTTGAAATATGAACCCCCTGGCTTCCGTGTCTGTGACCTTCCCAACCCTCCTCATGGTACAGCCACACACAGCATGATCTACCAGACGCTTCCGAATGCTTACACCAGGGACCCTCACCTTTGGTTTTTGCTAGTTTGTTCATTTAAAAAAGAGTCTTACAATAAACCCAAGATTAGCCTTGAACTCAGGATTCTCCTGCTTCAACCTCCCGAGTGCCGGGATCAAGGTGTATAGCATTCTGCCTGGTTCAACACTCATATCCATATGAAGAGTCTCAGTTCTCAAAGAAACCCTCCACAAACCCTCCTCCACCTTACAGGCAAGAATATTTCACCGCAAAATAATGTACTCAGCATCTAAAAGCTGATGAACAAGAGCCAATATTCAGAGGGTTCTGATTCCATGGATGATGTACCCCCAATTTCTCTCAGGCTAACACTTTGCTGTCTACAACTGGCTTAATGAAGATGAATATTTTTGCTTCAGTCTCCACCTAAAATTAAAAGGCTTTTTGAAGGTTCACCATGAAATCAAAGCTGTACATTATTTTAGTAAACATATATATGTTTATATATGTTTATGTATATATTATACAGTTTATACATATATATCATATACATACACATACATATATATTATATACACATATATACAGTATATACATATATAATCTACTGGACTCATAGCTATGATCCCAGTAGCTGGAAGGCAAAACACCATAAGCTCAAGGCCAGCCTAGGATACAGAGGTCCAGTATAGCCTGTTACTTAGTGAGACCCTGACATGATATCAAACAAAATTGAAATTAAAAATTAAAATACACTGAATGCTTATGGCATGTTGAGCACAGTTGTAAATGCTGAGGCTATCACAGTGGGCAAGAAAGAGATGATTCCCAGTCTCTAGACAGAGCGCACACAGCACTGGGAGGACAGAAGGCAAGTGTGCCGACGGATGAGACAAGCTCTGCCAGACGTGTTGAGCTCTGTGCTGGGAAACAAATATGTAGAAGGACTAGACTTGGGGGCGGTGGTGGTGTTATTTAGATCAGTGGTTCTCAACCTGTGGGTTGTGGCCCCTTAGGGGGCTGTGTATAAGATATCCTGGATATTTGCATATCAGATATGGGCATTTTGTATCTGGTGACTTTGTGGTGCACTCACCTCTGGTAGTGACTTGAATTCGGTATGTAAAAAGGGGTTAGTGATGTTTCATTGCTGCTAAAAACCGGCAACTCCCTCTGTCCTTTTTTGTTCCTTAAAGCTCTCAGTGTACAAGTGGACATTTGGATACAAGGCCTTACGTAACAAACAGAGGTGATATCTGAAGCATGAAAATTGGATATAAAATTCTACTCTTAAAGAGTTGATTTAGAGTACGGCTAAACATCTATATATGCAATCTATTAAAAGAGCTTAATTCAGCAATTAAAAAAAAGATTCATAACAGTAGCAAAATTACAGTTATGAAGTAGCAGTGAAAATAATGTTATGGTTGGGGGTCACCACAACATGAGGGTTGTAGTGTTAGGAAGGTTGAGGACCACTACTCTAAATGGAACGGTTATGGAAAGCCTTTTAGAACCTTGAAAAGGACGTTTGGACAGAGGTCCAAATAAAGGAGAAATTGAGGCATTCGATTTCCTGGAGGTGGAGTGTTTGTGTCCCCTGCTGTGGTGGTGATGGTCCTTAGAGATGATTTCTGACTTATTCCGCTAGCCTCCACTAGATGGGCTCCCTAAATGTAGGGAAACAGAAACCTTGCTGGTGAAGTGGAGTGTCCCAGAGAGACAGGAAGATGCTGACCACCAATGGGAATTTGTTTTCTTAAAGATGCAAATCACCTAAGGGGTATATGTATCCCAAAAGAGAAGGGATGTTAGTAGAGTAACTGAGACTGAATCCATTCTTATTTAATAGTGACCGATGTCAATTTTCCTAGTTTACATATATTTAAGTGATGATAAGAGATGTTCACGTTAGGCCAGGCTGAGGGACCAGTAGGCGGAAGTGCTATGTTGTTTATGGCTTTTCCATAATGCTACAGTTCTTTCAAAAGCTAGTCACTTGATGCTAGTTATCTGAAATCCACATTATCAAAGCCATCAGGACCTAACTGAATGGGAAAATTTGTATTGTTGAATGTTAATAAGGACATACAGAACTGACGTGTTCCTCAAAAAGGTCTTAGATTTTATGACTGTTGAGAAATTGATCATATCAATGTATATGAGAATTCAAAAGAGCGATCTAGGCTGAAGTCTTTAAGAACATATTAGCTATCAAGACCCAAGGTGCTATTTCCGTAAGATATTGATGTTGCAAAGGTGGGCAGAAACCAGAATGCAATAGACAGCCCAGAAATAAAGTACATGTAACTATGTTTCTGACAAAAGGGCAATAAAGCACAAAGAAAGAAATGGCTTCACAGGGAAGAGGAATTCTAACGTTTAAACTCTATACTCCACACCCACATCAATTCCGTATGTAATTTATAAAAACGGAGCATCCAAGAAGAAGCAAGAATATCTTTGTGACGTTGGTGGAGGTAATAATTTCTCCAACAGGACATGAAAGCCCAGACCACAAAGAAAATAATAATTTCAACTACACAGAGACACAGTACTTTATCTACTGAAAGAGCCCACGGAGAGAACGGAAAGCCCATGATATGGGAGAAAAATGTATGTCGTGGAGCAGACAAAGGAAACCAGAATGCACAACTAACTCCTAAAACTACAATAATTCAATAGCTAAACATGTATGTTTAAACATATGGCTCTATCTAAGCCGTATTCTGATCTAGGGTACTTGTCACACACGAAGCAGAGTGGTTAGATCTTACCCGCAAGATGAGGTCAAGAAACCAAATACAAAACAGCATCATCCATTCATATAAAGTCCAGGAGCAAGCAAGGCTATTTTTACGACCATAGTGATTGCCTTAAACAAGGAGGTGGTTTAGTTGTGGGAAACAGGCAAGAGGGTGCCCTTAATCTGATTTCCTCTTAATATTACATTTCTTGATCTGGGTGTGATATGCAGGAATGTAATAATTGACGATCTGCATATGTGCACACACACACACTCCGAGAAAAGTTGATAGTACTGAGAATGTATATGTTTGTAGCTCTAGCACTCAGGATTCAGAGGCAGGAAGATTCTTGTAAATTCGAGGCCAGGTAGGGCTACACAGCAAGAAGCTAGAGCCTGAGCGGGAGGAAGGGAGGAAGGGAGGAAGGGAGGGAGGGAGGGAGGGAGGGAGGGAGGAAGGGAGGAAGGGAGGAAGGGAGGAAGGGAAGAAGGGAGGAAGGGAGGAAGGAAACCTATTTCGATGTGAGATGGAGATTTACTAAAACACTCCATGTTTTAGATAAACAGAAGAGTCTAAACTGGGAGCCGCCATTTGTGTTATTGCTGCCCGCCTCAAAATCATTCCAAAATATAGCAGCCTAGAACAACAAATACTTATTACCTCACAGTTTCTGTGGGCCAGGAATTTGAGAGAAGATCAGGGTGTAGCTCCACTTGGGGTCTCTCTTGAGGTCGCAGCTAACCCATTAGCCAGGGCTACCGTCATCTGAAAGCTTGACCAGGGCTGGAAGATCCACACCCACAGGCCTGTCTTGTTGGCAAGCTTGGGCTCCCGTGCTAGCTGAGGGCTGAGCTCTGGTTTTTCACTGTGAGAGGCTCCCCACAGGCTGCTGAGTGTTCTTACAACAGGCCAGCTAGGCCTGAGAGGCAAGCGGAAGGGAGCAAGAGAGCTGTGCATGAAAGCCACGGGGTTTCTCACGGCCAGCTGGGGAAGTGAAGAGTGTTAGCCCAATGCTTGTTCTCCGCTGTGGGAGCTCAAATGAAAAAATACCAGCAGTAGGTGATGGGGAGCCATCTTGCTGACAGGCTCCTAGAGAAGGTTTCTTGTCTTGTATCTGTGGCTAAAGGCCTGACAGACAGAAACAAGCTGAGGAAGGCTCCCTCCCTTCCTCCCTTCCTCCCTTCCTCCCTTCCTCCCTTCCTCCCTCCCTCCCTCCCTTCCTCCCTTCCTTCTTCCCTCCTTTCCTCCCTCCCTCCCTCCCTCCTGCGGGTATATAGAAATGTGTGCCACATGCGAGCCAGTGCTGGTGCCATTCCAGAAGAGACCAAAAAGGGGGCACCATATCCCCTGGCACTGGAGTTACAGGCAATTGTGACCCTCAGGTGTGGCTGCTGGAAGCTGAATCCAGATCCTGTGAGAGAGCAGTGCTCCAGTCCCAGAAGTGATTTTTCTTCTTTCTTTCTTTCTTTCCTTCTTTCCTTCTTTCTTTCTTTCTCTCTCTCTCTCTCTCTCTCTCTCTCTCTCTCTCTTTCTTTCTTTCTTTCTTTCTTCAAGGGATTCAGTCTGCCATGGCGGTTGGGTGAGGTGCAGGGCATCTGGAGTGGCACAGCTGATGGGGTGCATCGGGGTTCACTATGTGGTTTCTTATGCTAAGTAGATAAGGAAGCAGAGTCAGAGCTGTTAGCCGGGGTGGGCTATTACCTTGCTGCCTCTCCTCTGCCAGCCATGACTTCTATTGCAAAGACTCCCAAAGGCTACAAGCTGGGAACCAGGCATTCCAGCACCCAAGCCTGTGGGAGGACATTTTTAATACAAACCATAATACTTACACACCCATTTTTTTTCTCTGAAATTACTAGGATATCTTTAGAAATTCTTAGATCCTTAAACGTCCTGCCTCTCTTGTCTGCTAATAGGCTCAATTCTCCAAGTGTTTTCCTGCTAGTGAGTCTTAGGCAGGACTTACTGGCAGAGGAATAAATGGTTCTCCCATGGTTATCTGTGCTGGGGTAATGCTCTTTATGATCTGCAGTTTCAGAAATTCTAGCTATCCTCTCTGTGCCTGGTGCCTTATCTTAATTTGATCACCTGAAATGCCACCAGGAGAAAATATACGTGCCATTCCGAAAAGAAGTTTTTCCTGCTCAAACATAGGTACATTATCCAGACACCACCGTAGTTCACACTCTGGGTTTGTTTGTTTGTTTGTTTTGAGACAGGGTTTCTCTGTGTAGCCCTGGCTGTCCTGGAACTCACTCTGTAGACCAGGCTGGCCTCGAACTCAGAAATCTGCCTGCCTCTGCCTCCCAAGTGCTGGGATTAAAGATGTGTGCCACCACTGCCCGGACATTCACAAATCCCCTAGGCTGGATGTGTCTCTGTGCTCAAGATGAAGAAGCAGGCAGACAGTCAGATAGGCAGAGCTCTGAGTGTTTGAGGCTAGCCTGGTCCATATATCAAGTTCCAGGTGATCCAGCAGGTGGGACCAGCCAGCCCCTATCTCAAAATAGAAACAAAACCAACCAGCCCACCAAACAGAAAAGACAAAACAAAACCCAGCCAATTTCCAGGTTTGGCAGATGACCTAGTGGTTCAGAGCTACTCTTGCAGAAGGTGGAAGGTTTCCAGCACCCATGACAGGTGGCTCACAGCTACCTGGGACCCTAGTTGGAGGGGAGCTGACACCTCCTTGGACACCGCACACGTGCGCACAACTGAACTCCCTCCTGGCAACATACACACTAGATAAACTACTGAAAAAAATTTTACAACACTAATTCCTGAATTCCCCTCAAGATCCACTGACTCAGATCATCCACAGACAGGATCCCCAAATCTGCATTTTGAACATACGAAGAGTAGGGGAGATGGCTCAGTGAAAGTATGTGCAGAGCAACCATGTGGATCTGAGTTCTGACTTTTGTATATACATAGTGATGATGATGATGGTGGTGATGATGATGATGATAAAGTCAGGTATGGCTCCATGTGTCTGTGACCCCAGGGCTGCATGGGAGGCAGATAAGAGGATTGCTAAGGCTTGCTGGCCAGCTAGCCCAGGTGAAAAAGGCCAGATCCAGGTTCAGTGAGAGACACTATCTCAAGGAAAGTGCAATATGACAGAGGAGGACACTGGCAGTCTTCCTTTGGTTCAAATGATGGACACACACACAAAGCACACACATACAGACACACACACACACACACACACACACACACACCAGAAAAAAGGGACTGAGAGAGTTGCCCCCACATCTAACAGTTGGTCCTGATGCGGCATCTGGGGAGGAATTTTTAGTATGTGGCTTTCAACGCCTCCCTGGAGGGTCAGTTTCCATGCAGGGGAAGCTGTTTGCTCACAACAGCCGTTTCCTTTCCACTGCCGTCTGACGGTGTGTTGAGTGAGACAGGCTCCTCCACCTCCTCACACACCTTTGTCTTCTGATGCCCGTCTCTTTGGTTCCCACCGAGTCAGCCATGCTCGTGGAGTGGCCTGTCAGCACCACAGGCTTGTTGTGGGAGCCGCAGAATTGACTTTATCTCCTAAGGCTCAGACCCCACTAAGGGGCCCAGTGACTCCTGGATAAAAGGACACACAGCCATCTTTTGACACAGCCAGGAAATCCCCCCCCCACCCCCATGGGCAATGAAAGGACACAATGCCTTGTAGAGTGCCTCTTGAGCATTCCGAGATTACAATGGATTGCATGAGAGACTTCTCGCCTATGGGAAAACATTCAAGGCATGTGAAAGCTCTTAAAAGCAAAATGTGAAAAACAAGTATTTGTTTTTCAAACACTCCGAGGCCAAATATGTATTGGGCATCTCTGATCGTAGCTATTTCCAACCACAGTGACTCCAGCGGTTCTTGTAAAAAGCACCCTTCTGTTTGTGAAGGAATCTGTACGTAGCTGCTCTTTCTACCTAGAATATTCTCACCCAGGTATTTGCTTGGCCAATTTCTTCACCTCCTTCATGTCTCTACGGGAACAGAACTGATACAATGAATACGCATATTCTATGATACATTTTATCAGAGTGACTTATGTGTACCGACTGCACAATGGTGTATGGACTACAATGGTGGAAGGGCCTAAGCACCCAATCATTGCTCAGCTCATGAGGCTGGATGACTCAGTCCCCTGCTAGCACTGACAGATTCCCGGGGAGCTGTTAGTCTTCATTTCAGACCCCTCTCCCTTTAAGTTGTTCTCTTGTTTGCTTTGGGCAGAGCATTGAAAAGCAACTACTACAGACTGGACATAGCCTACTATCTTGAGACGAAAGTGTTGGGTAGGGTGTCTCAGCTAAACCAAGCAGACAAGGGGGAAGAAAGACTCAGCATGTGTTGTTGTAAGATAATTCCATCAGAGAACACACAGACACTCTTGAAGCTGGATAGAAAACCGGTATTGCCCACCATCTGCAATCTCCAGCTAGGCTCTACAGTATAACGTTTCCAGAACTTCCCCAAATCATGTAGCTGCAAGCTTCGTTGTACTTTGTCTTTTATGAACAAAAATCACATCCTTGGCAGGAACAGTCAGTGAGAAGAAAAACTAGAGAGGCCAAAAACCAAGGTTAGTGCATTTATGGACTTCCCCGGATTCCGGAACTACAGTTCAGGTCTTTGATGGATTTAGGTCTTTGTTCCCGTTTTGCAGGTGTTGAGGCCTATTTGCTGAGTCCTAAGGTCAGAATGGTACCTGTGACAGTATCAGATAAGTTTCTTGGAGCCTGGTGGTGCTGGTGTTGGTTTTTGACTATTTGACACAAACCTTCCTCACATACTGAAGAGGAAACCTTAGATGAGGAACTGCCTCCATCAGATTGGCCTGTAGGCATGTCTGTGGGGCCATTTTCTTGATTAACAATTGATGTAGGAGAACCCAGCCCACTGTGGGTAATGCCCATCTAGGAAGGTGGAACCAGACTGTGTAAGAAAGGTAGCTGAGCAAGCCAGGGAGAATGAGAGAGTGAGGCAGTAAGCAGCTATCCTCAGTGGTCTTTGCTTTAGTTCCTGCCTTCAGATTCTTATTTTGAATCACTGCCTTGACATTCCTTGGATGGACTCTAAGCAGTAAGAGAATTAACCCTTTCATCCCCAACTTTCGTTTTGGTTATGTCATTTACCATAGCAACAGCAACCAATCTAGGATGCCCTAGCTTCTTTCAAGCTCAGAGAATACGTATGGCTTCACCCGGAGTTGCCTTTCTTTTCTTCTAGCCAAAAGATCTGCATATCAGCCTCAGAACCTGTGTGTTATTTATTATAGATGTGTAATATTTGGTGAACGACATTCTTCTGAACACCTCCTTAATCAGATGTGAATCGTCTCCCCCTTCAGGGATCAGCCCCCTGAGAAAGCTTAAATAGGCATGTCAGCAGGAGTTTAAGAAACATGTGACTGTCCCAGAAACAAAGGCACTTAAAGGCTGGAAGAAAGGGACTTGGTACGGAGAGGAAATCCATAGTCGTTGAGATCAGTGATTCCAGAGCATTTAAGTAAAGTACTTTCCACCAGGCAGCGAAAGAAATGTCAGTGGGGATTAGAAGGTCAAAGTCTTCACAGTGAGTCCTTGGCTGGAGATCACCTGGCTGCAGCAAGCAGTTTCTACCTTTTCATCCTCCAGAGGAAAATTGTCAGGCATGGGGTGATGAACTGGCAATACTGTAAAAAAGGATTTCCAAGGAGTACAGAGCTCTAAAGATTCAGTTGTTAATTCACCTTTGAAATCTCTCACTCTCTCTGCGTCTCCTCCCCTTCTACCCCCAGTTACACTTCTAGGCACAGGAGTGAAGAAGGAGATATGCCATTCTTACTTGAGCCCTGTGTTTCCAGCTTCACGGCTGTCCACAGAGAGCCACTCAGTGCTTACTGGAAGGACGCACGTGCGTCCCCATCAGAGGTCACAGAGGTGTGTCCATGAACAAGGCCTCTGTGCAGTCTAGGTCATACTGCTTTGTTCCACTTCTTCTGTTTATGCTGAGTCAGCCAGGTTATGGAGGGGAGTGATGTCACTTCTCACAGTGGCTGTGATGGTTGTTATATATGTGTGATATTACAAAGGAGACTGTGACTGACGTGAATATTGAGGGAGGGAGGGAGGGAGGACCATAGAGCATCCTCCATGCATGTTCCCAAATTTTCTGTAAATGATACATCTCTGTGCTAACTTTTAACAGCCTGTATTTTTCTCTCTGAATGTTTTAAATTCTAATTTAGATGGATCCAGGGTACCCCCTCCCTTCACTCATTCAACCCCACAGAACATCAGCCAGGTCCTGTGGAAGTACTGGGTCTGGATTGGTGGGGCTGAAGTTCTCAAGTGAGGACTGCTGGTCAGGAACTAGCTGAGGAGAAAAGCTGGACAAGATAGTAAGTACCCTTTGAGTTCTCGAGGTATGATTTATTAATCTTAATTTATAAGTGACTTTGAGATTGCCTGGAGGTATGGTTTTCCCAGCATCTAACATAAATGACATGGGAAAAATTTTACCTTTGTGACACACCCATGTAAAAGTTCTCTAGGACATCTAAGGTGACAACCACTGGCTTGTAGTGTCATCAGCAGTGGAAGCTGTAACTCAGTGTTGCTGGCGGGGCAACCTGCAGAGTCCTCAGAGATCTGTGCTCCGGGGGAGCTGGCATCTTTCCTTCTGCTACTGAAAAGAATTTCAGAACGAGTCAATAGGAAGCAGAGATGGGTTTATGAAGAAGGACACTGCTGGGGTTTGGGGTACCTGGGTTTATGGGCAAAATTTAATGGAAGGAGAAAGAAGATGTTTCTATCCTTACGTGGAGTTTCCAGGGTGTATGATGCGTCTGATGCATGATGGGTGTGGGTGCATCTGATGCATGATGGATGCAGGTGAACCTGGTGTGTGATGGGTGCAGGGTATCAGATGCAAGATGGTGCAGGCAGGTGTACCTGATGCATGATGGGAGCACCTGATGCATGATGGGAGCACTGTTGCATGATGGGTGCAGGTCCATCTGATGCATGATGGGTGCAGGTCCATCTGAAGCATGATGGGTGCAGGCAATCTTGCAAAGCTAGTGATGTGAAACAAAAGACAGTTGGTGGTCCTCTGTCTCAGTCGGCCATGTGTGTCTTCTCAGTTTGTGGTGTCTTTGCTGTGATACAGCTCTAGCCAACTGCAAGTTGCCCCTCTCCCTCCATACCTACCTGTCTTATCTCTAGAGGGCATATTTACCATGTGCTGGTAACCTGTGCTCCACAGGGACAGTTTCCCAATGACCATTCTACCAGTAGCTTAGAATTTATTCTCCTTATGCTGGCTACATAGCATGATCTTTTTATTGGAGGGTGGTGGTATACCTTTTAGTAGATTTATTGGATGTTTTATTTTTTATAGTCTTTAAAAATAACTTATGTGGTGGCTACTGAGCTCTATGCATACCTCATATACATGACTTTCTGACTGTCTTCATTTTTCCAGAACACAATTATGTTTTGCTATGTTTTGGAAGTGTGTGTAGGACAGAACTTGATTGAGTATCTTCCTCTGTTGCCCACTACCCTAGTCATATATATATATGTGTGTGTGTGTGTGTGTGTGTGTGTGTATGTGTATATATGTCTCTATCTATCTGTCATCTATCTATCTATCTATCTATCTGTCATCTATCTATCTATCTATGTGTCATCTATCTATCTATCTATCTGTCATCTATCTATCTATCTATCTGTATATATAAATGTATATATGTGTATATATTATATATGTATAAATATATATTTGCATACATGTGTGTGTGCACTGGCACGCACACATCACATGTGTGTAGGTACCTCTGCATGCCAGAACAGAGAGTTAGATGTCCTGGAACTTGAGTTACAGGTAACTGTGACCTGCCCAGTGTAGGTTCTGAGAACTGAATTGGATCCTCTGAAAGAGCAGAGAGTGATCTTAAGTACAAAGCCATCTTTCTAGCCTCCATGTTAGTTTTTGAAACAGGGTATCTCACTGAACATGGAGCTTGCTGTTTCAGATAGATTGTCTGGCCAGTGAGCCCCTGGGATCCACCTGTCTCTACATCTTCAGTGCTAATGACTGCTGGGGCTGAGGGTGGGGCTGGGGGTGGGGCTGGGGGTGGGGCTAGGGCTGGGGCTGGGGCTGGGGAGTAGAGGATTCTGAGCTCAGGTCCTCAGACTTCAGCAGTAAGCACTTTACCCACTGAGTGGTCTTCCTAGCCCCAGAAGGCAGTTTTAAATGTAAACTTATAATTTGGTAGACTGGCAGATTATTGATTTTAATCAGCTTGGAGTTAACACACCAGCTCTTCTCTCTCAAACTAAATTACAAAAGGCGATGTAGTTCCTAGGAATTAAGCGGCAGATATCCCAGGTCCTTCTGTCTGTAGCTGTCACTGAGTTGTCCCTCTAGCTGCCAAACTGGCCTTCTTTATCATAGTTTATTTGATCCATCCGTGAATATACTAATTACCCAATTTAGTCATTACACCAGATGTACCTAATTCTGTGTCATCTTTGATGGCTAAACCAGTGACTCCTTTTTGCCATGTTGGGACCAGGATGTATCTGCAGAATGAATTCCCAACTTAGCAGTTTCTGAAAACAGCTGCCTCCTACCAGCCACACAGCTGTTTTCCGTGTTCATCTCCCTGCCTCTCATTCTCTTTCCAGCCCTGGAGGGAACTTGGGTTTGTGTGGCAGATCAGGGTGGAGTGGAGGGGGCCAGCTCTCTCTCATCCCCTTTGTTGAGTCTTCACTGGTCCCCTAAGGCTTCTGAATTTGAAAGTCAGGAGGGTTTCTTTGTTTCTCCTTTCAGCAGGCCACATCCTACCCTGGAGGCAAGTAGAAATAAAGACCTGATGCTTCAGAGAGAGAAATGGGGAGAGGAGGGGAGACTGGGAATGGAAAAAGCCATGTCCAAGTCGGAAGAACAGGCAGCCCCACCCTTGAAAGGTTAAATGTAAAGTTACCAGGAGACCTGGCAATCCTGCCTCTGCATTTATCCCCAAGAGATACGAAAATGGACATTTATACGAGAACAAACATCCCCAGAAGCCACGTTTGTAATAGCCAAGACTGGAGAGAACCCAGATGTCCATCAGCTGGTGAACGAGTAAATGAAGCTGCTTTCTATCCCTACAGTGAAATATTTGGCAGGAAAATGGATGAAGTGGTGGTATATGAAACAGAGATGGATTAACCTTGGAAATACTATGGAAAATGAAAGATGTCAGTGCCTAAGACCTTATTTTGCATGACTCCGTCTAGATGAATATCCAGAATGGGCAAATCCAGAGAATCCTAAAATAGTTAGTGTTTGCCTGGGCCTTGGGGGGACTGGGGAACAGGAGTGAGTAGTAGCAGAAACAGGTCTCCTTCTAGGGTACTGGGTCCTCTGAAATTGGCTCCAGTGATGGCACAGGAATAAATACACTGAAGCCGCACGGCTATACACTTTACACGGGTGGATTGTATGGCATGTGATTTATAATTCAACCAAGCTGCTTTAAAGAAGCGGAGCATTGAAGAAGTGCTACTTACTCCCTCAAACTCTTTCCCAGCTACATGGACATCATATATATTACAGATATTTTAAAAATTGGAAGCAGACCCTAGAGATAGATTAGCCTACTTTTCCTCCTAAATATGTATCAGGTGTCGACTTTGATCAAAGCGCAGAGGTAGAATCCCGTGGAAATTCAAAGCTGAATAGGGCATGCCTCTCTCTTTGAGAAACTCACATGACTGCTGCCAGTCATTGGGCTTCTAGCTTGCTGTGGTCTGTGGATGGTACCGATTATGAACGTCACCTCTCCAAATCATCGTCCCAAACTTGAGGGTGCTGAGGTCGGCAGTTAAAAGAATCAGGAGGATAGAGCTACGGTGTAAGAAGCCAAACTAAAACGATTTAAACTTCTTTGTCAGATAGGTGTAGAGGGGGCCAGATGGCTTGCACTGAGGAGGGGCTGTGGGAGAAGAAAAGAAGAGAAAAGGATATAATTATATCTTAATTAAAATAAAAAATTATCAAGAGGGAAAAAAGGGTGTGTCTGGAAGGTTGGACCAAGTGGCCCATGTGACTGAATGGCTGAGGTGTTTGTGCAAATATACTAGGTGCCTGCTTGTGACAGAGCACTGTCAGAGGTCTGTAAGAGTGTCCCCACCAAGAAAGGGAACAGTGAGTTAGAAATCAGAAAGGACAGTCAGTGTATTTAAATAGAAGGGCCAGCAAGCTGGTTCAGCAGGGAAAGGTGCTTGCCACCAAGCCTGATGACCTGAGTTTCATACTCAGGATCTACAGGGTAGAAAGAGAGAAATGACTCAGGGTGTGTTGAGTGGCGGCTTGAGTCCGGATAGACAACAGCAGTTCCACATGTCAGAGGTTTGTTGGGCAAAGAACAGAGACAAAGAAGGGAAAGAGAAAAAGACAAGGGAAAAAAGGGTCGAGGGTGAGAAAAGGTCTGCTTTTTATTCAGGCTGTGACTTAGCCTGTTCCCAGGTGAGTGTAGGAAGTGGGCGCTGGGAAGGTATATAGGGTTGTCATGGCAACAGATGTCACCTATGTGTGACATTCCTGACTTTGGAACCAAGCTGGCCCTGGATACCAACCGACTCCCACAAGCTGACCTCTGACCTCCACAACACACACACACACACAAGTGCTCAAGCACACACACACACACACACACAAGTGCTGGAACACACACACACACGCACACACAAGTGCTGGAACACACACACACACGCACACACACACACAAGTGCTCGAGCACACACACACGCACACACGAATGCACGCACACACACAAGCACACACATGTTTAAAAACATAAGAAAAATGTAGTTAATAGGAGTCAGTGTGTGTCACGGAAGTGTTGTGACACGGTGTTAAGCTGGGACTGGAAGTTTTGTTGGCGCACACTGAGAACCTTCGGGGTTCATCTGCTGCCATTCAGGCTTTAGAATATCATGAAGGGCAACCACACAATTCCCTGAAACTTTCTTTAGTCTCTCTGAATCAAAACAGAGGGCAATTGGCTTGTCCCCCTCTTTTGGCTCAGAGCTTCAGATCTCTACTATCTTGTATGTGTTTTTCTTTTAAAGGAATGATTTGCTTGTCTAAAACGGGAAGAGAATCATGACTGGCAGTCTTTGTCCGCCACATGATACAATCTGGGACAAAGGTTTCTGTGTTTGCTCAGTGCTCAACAGGATGTACTTTAGACATGACTTTTTTTCCTTCAAAGCCTTATTCCTCCAGTAGCTGTGGAACTGCGCACAGAACATCGGGCTCCATATGACTGGGGTCTGGCCCTGGGGTTTACAGTCGTGGCAGTTAGGAGCCATTTCCTGGTACAGGAACCTGGAGGAACTACTTTCCTGTTGTGTCAACTGTCCAACCCTGCTATCTCCTCCTCCAGGGATCCAGTGAATTAGACTGTTTTGGTGGTGGTGGTAGGGGGGAAATCCCATCCAGACTTCAGGACTGGGAGGCAAGATTTCTTATTGTACAAATGCTGATGCAAAACGGGAATTAAAATGCACAGCAGGGTTCGTGAGTGCCAAAGACTCCGACATTCATTCGTTAATCCCAAGAGCATGCATGATGAAGGTCGGCACAGAATATACTAAGTATCTAAAATAAGCTGAAGATTTGAGGCGATCTTAGGAGGAGCCATTTGTGCATATGCCTGTTTCCCAGAATGCCTTGCTCATAGCCGTCAGCTTTCCATCTTCTGGCCTCAGCCTTCTGAGCGCTGGGATTACAAGAGAATGCTATCCTTATAGGTTCTACTACATTTTAAAGTGCATTTTTTTATATTTTTAAAAATTGCAAATTCTAGTTATTAATAGGATTGAGTTTCTGATACTTCCGAGAAGTCGGGTCCTTTGAGATTTTAAAGCCCATGTGCTGAGAAAGACAAGCGTCCTAGAGTGCTTTGGTCTGCTGACGCTGTCTGGAACCAAGATCATAGCCTTTGCAAAAGAAAATGGGGTGTTGGTGAGTGTTGTTTTCATTTTGATGTAATCATTGATTCTTGAGATTGGAGTCAGAAAAATGGCCGAGACTTTGATCCAGAGGATGGTGTGGCCGCGTTATCTCAATGTAATCTCTCCTTATTTGACTACTGGTCAAAATTTGATCTTGAAAAACAACATTGCTTGAGGGTTGGAGTTGTCTCAACTCTGTTTTTGAGTTTATAGGTTGACACTGTTTGAAGGCTTGTACTCTCTGTTTATTTTCTTAACTTTTGTTATAAAAGGAGCCAGAGTTCTGCAGATTTGTAAATAAATTATATCTAACCGTACCGAACCTGGCTTACATTCTTGGTGGATCATATCAACATTGGCAGAATGTTTAAATAAACATGTGCCAGAAGGTGAGACAGAGGTTAGACAGTTTTTTCCTCCCTTTCCTACAAAGCTCCTTTGGCCTTTTGAATTCACTCTTAAAAGAGTCATTTTATTTAATGAAAGTTAAAAATTAAAAACTTTCATGAGGGCTCCCAGTAAAAATAATTCAACTATTAATATTCCTTGTTGTGAGAGTAATAATCTTTTATCAATCATTTGATCTAAACAAATTCTTTTTTTTTTTTTAATAAAAAAAATTGTATTTACTTAGAAGCATTCAGAATGTCAACAAAACAGCCGCAATTTTTTTTTTTGCAATTACAGAGTGGTATTCAGTTAACAGAACAACAATTATCTTCGTATAAGCTGCATCAGAGACAACTGAAGATGGAAAAAAAAAAAACCCAAAAATAAAACCAAAAGAAAAGAAAAACAAAAACCAAACTACTGTCCCCATATATAACTAATTTGTGCTGTGCACCAACAAGAACCTGCTTTAAATTTCCATGCCAATTTACAACCCCCAGACTGTACCAGGCAAGGTTAGTGGCTATTGAAAATACCACCAGGACAGGGCTATCTAAAGACACATTCGGTAGTGTGTTAACTATACAAAAAAAGACACTGTACAGTTTAAAAACAAATCTTACACAGCCTTACATTTCAATTTTTTTCTTTAAAAGGAGTGAGTTGTGTACAGGGGGGTTAAATGCTTTATAGACAAGAAAAAAACTGCGCTAGAACCAACTTATTCATCATCATCATCTTCTTCTTCATCTTCGTCTTCCTCTTCTTCCTCCTCTTCCTCATCTTCTTCATCTTCCTCATCATCTTCCTCTTCCTTCTTTTTCTTGCTCTTTTCAGCCTTGACTTTTTTGCTGCATCAGGTTTTCCTTTAGCTCTGTAGGCAGCAATATCCTTCTCATACTTCTCCTTCAGCTTGGCAGCCTTCTTCTCGTAGGGCTGCTTGTCATCCGCTGCAGTGTTGTTCCACATCTCTCCTAGCTTCTTTGCAACATCACCAATGGATAAGCCAGGATGTTCGCCTTTGATTTTTGGGCGGTACTCAGAACAAAACAAGAAGAAGGCCGAAGGAGGCCTCTTGGGTGCATTGGGGTCCTTGAACTTCTTTTTGGTCTCCCCTTTGGGAGGGATGTAGGTTTTCATTTCTCTTTCATAACGAGCCTTGTCAGCCTTTGCCATATCTTCAAATTTCCCCTTTTCTTTAGCAGACATAGTCTTCCACCTCTCTGAGCACTTCTTGAAGAACTCTGAGAAGTTGACAGAAGCATCTGGGTGCTTCTTCTTGTGCTCCTCCCGGCAGGTTTGCACAAAGAATGCATATGAGGACATTTTGCCTCTCGGCTTCTTAGGCTCTCCTTTGCCCATGTTTAGTTGATTTTCCTCCGCGAGGCACAGAGTCGCCCAGTGCCCGTCCGGCTCTCGCTTGCCCCGGCACTGTCTCTATGGAGCTCAATGTACTGAAAACAAATTCTTAAATAAAAAAAATCATAGCCTTTAAATCAGTGGTTCTCAACCTTCCGCATGCTGTGACCCTGTAATACAATTCCTCATGTTGTGGTGACCCCCAACCATAGAATTATTTCATTGCTACTTTATAACTGTAATTTTACTACTGTTATGAATCATAATATAACGTTCTGATATACAGCCCCAAAGCCTTCCATCCTGTGTGGGTCACAGCCCACAGTTTAAGGACCGCTGCTTTGAAGTGTTGCAACATAAAAATACTATCTGCTAGAGATATTTTCCATTTGTAATACCAATAAGACGAACATTTTTCCTATCAGAGTTGGATATAAATGAGTTATAACATTGAATTTCCTGTATGGAGCTGGTGAGGCCCAGTACCCTTAACTTGGTGCCATAATAGGATTTATCTCTTGAACACAGTTCATGCATGAACTTCCTCAGGCCAGTCACTGTCTCTCAAGCTTCAGTGACTGGTCCCAAAGAGCTTTGTGATCCTATGTTAGTCTTTTACTGTAATTTTTAGCTATGAGTTAGAAAGAATTCTTCTTTTCTTTCTTTGATCAAGAAGTTATTGGAATATAGGTCCATCCCTATAAACTACCATACGCTTCCTTGGAGGTGAGAGTAAGGGCTATAGGCAAAGAAAAACAGAGATGGATACAGACACGGGTTGTGAGCGATGAAGACCCTAGATTCATCCAATGGGTGAGCATGGCCAGAGCCTGATGCTGGAATGCTATGGAGGATGGCCACCTGTCACATCGTTCAGTGTAGCGTTGCAAAGGAATACATTCTCTACTCTTCCAGATTCCTTGTGGAGATCAACGCTTCCTACCATACTCCTAACCTCTCAGCTACTAAGATCTGTGGTGAACAAAGGACCTGGTTTGTTAGCAGGTGGGAAACCGAGTGGGCATGGTCACTAGCCTCCCTTCTCTCTCTTTAGTTCAGGTGTCTATCTGCCTGCCTCTAGGGAACTCGGAAGGAAGGTTTGGTGGGTAGAGAGGCTTTCTGCTTCAGCAGGAGGACTGGAATTTTGATCCCAGCACCTTTAAAGAACACTGAGTTTTGGCACACACGACTGTAATCCCAGTGCTGGGGAGGGCAGAGGCAGGAGGATTGCTTCAGCTTGTTTGCCACAAGCCTAGTGTCAGGTTCAGTGAGAGAACTTGTCTCATGGAGAGACTCAGGCAGAGAACGATAGAGTGGGACACGCGATATCCCCCTCTGGCCTCTGCAGGTAGGCATACAGCGGTCATATCTGTACACACCTGTGTGTACACCACACCACATACACACACAGCCTGGGTTCCGTGCTGGCGTAATGATGTGCACACTGAAGTATCCAGGGAGAAAGCAGAGAGTAGATTCATGGATTGGTAAGATAGACAAATGCATAGTGAATATTCAGAATACAGCTGAAACGGAATGGTAATGTTGAATTCAAGAAGTGGGAATTTGGGGGTTGTTAAATTCTTTCAATTCTGTAGTCTGTTTGAACAAACCTCCAGAAGAAAGTTGGAAGAAGACAAAAAGACGGTGTGCGTGGTATTCCTACTTGATAGAATCTGGGAAATAGCAGAGACTGTATTTCTTTTGCCTTTTTATTTATTTTTAAAAGTTTTTGTGAAGGCTGGCTGATTTATTTAACATACCCCCAGATCATAGGAAAAGAGACGGAAGTTTCAAACTCTGTTTGTGAAGAAGGAATACCTGTGTAAAATCAGCAAAACTTGACAAAGTCAAAACACATCATTGAGCTTCAAGATTACATCTTAGAAGGAGCCTGGCCTTGGGCAGGCACCAAGTTCTGCAGATCGCATCAGCATTACAACCAAGGGTAAGCCTAGCTGTGCAGTTTGAAAAAGCGGCCAAACAGGTCATACTGGGGACTGTCTAGAAGGCACAGTTCTTCCTCACAGTGAAAGCCACCGCCGCTTTGTCCACTGGCAGGAATTTTGAAATGCTACTCTCTTTTAGCAGAAGACAAAATAATGGAAACTGGATATTGGGGCGGCTGAGGAGGAGTGGAGCCACACAGAGTGGAAGACTTCGTTTCAGTATTGAGATGGTACTTATAAGTGCTTACTTGGCATGATGGCTGAATCAGTTGTAAGCAAATGTGAGCTGTGATTAAGATTAGCATCTAGTCTAAAAGGAAACATGCATATATATTGTAGTGGGGTCAGTTAGAGCCCTAAGAACGATGTGCAAGCCTTAACCCACAGTAGCCATAAATATGACCTTATTTTGCAGTAATGTTTTGTCCTCCCCCCCCAGCTCCTCCTCCACCTTTCTTTCCCTTCTTTTCTTTCTTCCTTTGAGACAAGGTTGTACTAAAATGGTCTAGACTGGCCCCAAACTTGCCATCCTCCTATTCCATAAATACTATTTTTTTAATGTATGTGTTCATTTTAGAGTTTGGATGGTTTCTAATCACCCAGTTATTAGTGTCTACAAAAGATAAAGATGGAAAGGCAGAGGTGCACATGGAGGCAGCCGTAGGAAACAGGAAGCCTAGCTGAGGTGATGTCCCCTGAAATATTGTAAACCGTAAGAGGCTGAAAGTATCAGGGAAGGGTTTACCTTTCAGAGCTGGGAGAAAATAAAGTTTTGTTGTTTTAACCCCTCAAATTGTGATTGTTACAGTAATTTTTATATATTATATAATACTTAATATATAATGGGCATAAATCTATTAAGGTAAGGTAAAAGATGTCATAAGCTATTTGTGTGATTGTGTCATTATTTATTTTATAGTGTTAAGTCCATATGAAGATGCCCTGTGGAGACATTAGTCCCTCCTGGATAGAGGCCACACTATCTCTGCTTTGAAATCCCCAGCTTGCTTATGGAGCACATTGGTCTTGACTGGCTGCAAACAAAGGCAGGAAAGGCCATGCTGTAGACAGCATGGGATGTTGGGGAGAAAACAGCTAATAGTCACTTCAGTGATATGTCACTCTAGATTTTGTTGCTTAGGCGACACAGGCAAAGGAAAATTGATTGCATTGTAGCCATTGACATGAGAATAAAAATGTGAAGCCCTAGAGGTAACTGTCAAGTCTCTTCTCGATGTGTGCTCTGTCATTTTTATGGTTAGATTACTTTCTGGAATGATGGAGGAAATGCTGATGCAGTATGTGCGGACAAGGGTTAACCTTGAACTTGTGACCTTGGTCCTCTATTATAAGTGCTTGTCACTCTTGATTGGTCATAATTTGCCTAACCTGGTTTTCAATTTTTTAATGCTGGTTTAAATATAAATATAAATATAAAAATATATTATATATTACATATTATGTAATATATGAAAATTATACATGATTATGTATATAAGTAGGATGTTTCAGAGACCTGGAATTGGGAGAGGCCCCAGACAGTCTATGGGGGTGACTCTAGCTGAGACTCCCAGCAGTGGGGGATATGGATCCTGAAGTGGCCACCTCTTGTAGTCAGGCAGGGTACCCAGTGGAGAGATAAGGACAGCAACCCACTCATAAAACCTTCAACCCAAAATGTGTCCTGCCTACAAGGTGTCCAGGGACAAAGATAGAGCAGAGGCTGAGGGAATGGCCAGCTAATGACTGCCCCAAATTGAGATCCATCCCACGGGCAAGCACTAATCCCTGACACTATTAATGATACTCTGATACGCTTGCAGTCAGGAACCTAGCATAACTGTGCTCTGAGAGGCTCCACCCAGCAGCCGATGGAAACAGATGCAGAGACCCACAGCCAAACTTTAGATGGAGCTCTGAGAACCTTACAGAAAAATTGAGAGAAGAAGTGAGGGACCTTAAGGGGACAAGGATTCCACAGGAAGACCAGCAGAGTCAATTAACTTGGACCCTTGGGGCTCCCAGAGACTAAACCACCAACCAAAGAAAGAGCATTGGCTGGACTTAGGGGTAGATGGGTGTGGGTGTGAGGGTGTGGGGGTGTTGTGTTAGTGGGGAGCTGTGACACCCAGAGGAGGGCTTCCCCTTCTAAGAGAAGGAGAAGGTGGAATGGGGAGAGGACTTGTGTGTGAGGGGTACTGGGAGAAGAGGAAGATATTGGGTTGTAAAGTAAATAAACAAATAGTTTATTTTATAGTTTATATGTAAGATAGATTTATATTATGCATTTATACATAATATATTTTATAAAATAATTTTATTATTCAGTACATGAGGCTGGATAGCTGGATGTATCTACAGTTTTTTTGTTTTTGTTTTTGTTTTTTTTTTTTTGATTTTTTGAGACAGGATTTCTCTGTGTAGCCCTGGCTGTCCTGGAACTCACTCTGTAGACCAGGCTGGCCTCAAACTCAGAAATCCACCTCTGCCTCCCAAGTGCTGGGATTAAAGGTGTACACCACCACTGCCCAGCATAAAATAGTTTTATTATAAACAAATTTATAAAAATGTTTATATTTATACACATAATATAATTATATATTATAAATATTGTATAATAATACAGACTTATATATAATATACATCATATATAGTATTATATAATCATATAATATTAATGTATTAAATATAATATAGTAATACATTCACTATATAAACTACATATATTAAATCCAGCATAAAATTGAAAATGTGTGTATTTGAATTTTTGGACCAGGATTTTCTGTAGCCTAGGCTGGCCTTGAACTTACTCTGTAGCCTAGGTAGACCTTGAATTGTTGATATTCCCGCCTCCACCTCCCAAGTGCTAGAATTATAGATCAGGTCAGGCCAACTGTTTGTCTCTTTATACTGTTTGCCCTTAATTAAAAGAAAAGTAATAACAAAGTGGTCTGAGTTTGTTGTGAAGTGTTAGAAAACACAGATGTCAAGAGGAAACAATTTAAGTCATCCACACACCTCTCAGTCAGTAAAACACTGGGGTTAGAGCACCAGAGAAGTTTCTGTCAAAGTTTAGCTACACAGTTACAAGAGCTTCCTCATAATGTGATTATCATTCAGAAACTTGCACACCTCCCTTTTAACGATTTATTATGACCACTGTACATATTAGTAAGCATAGAATGGCCATAAGTAATGATTATATCATAATAGTTTGTTTAATGAATCTCTTGCTGTGGAGATGCCTCTATATCATGGGGGTCACTATTGCAAACAATTCTTGTGGGCTTTCTTCATGGATTAATCTTGATTCAAGCCTTCTGGTTTCCTTATACATGACTGAATGAGTGTGGGGGGTGGGCATCTTGGCAATATAAAAAGTTTCTGAACTTGTAATGACTGAAAATCAATTCAAAACCCACGATATAAGGAATCTGAGGTGGTCCCAGGTCACACTCTCCAGTGTCACAGTGTGTGACTTCACTGCAGTCTTGGTTCTGATCCACTGTGTACTTAGCACTTTGAGGTACTTAGCAAGCCATCAAAATATATATGCCAACAGATACGGCTCAGAGTACCTTGTCTAAGAGTCAAGACTTTAGGATATTGGAATTGCAATTTTTTTAACTAGATTAATCAAACAAAACAAAGACTACTTCATTGTCATTATTCCTCAGCATGTAAGTGTCAAGCCACTTTGTGCTATAATGTGTCAGAATGTTGGAGTTTGCAAATTGCTGTTTGAGTTCACGATGAGTTTCATCTAAAAGAAATCATTAAAAGAATTTGGCCTAGGATTTCAGAGTTTCCAACAGTGTTTGAAATGGTTATAAAAATACTCTGGCCATCTGTACTGCATATGTATGAGAAGTGCCATTCTCAGTATTAATCACAAAAACAAAATGCAGCAAGGGATTAAAGATGCCATACCGTTTACAGGATCAACCGTTCAACAGTTTTCTCTTTCTTTAGACTAGGTCTCATGTATCCCAGTGTTCTTGGGACTTGCTAAGAAACTGAGAGCAACCTTGAGCTTCTGCTCTTCCTGACTCTAAGGTGTGACTCAACACCAGCTACTGAGTTGTGCTAAACCAAGCTACCTTCTTACCTCTTTTGGATCATTACTCTGCTGGCCATGATGGTCACAGAGACCTCCACATATATGGAGCACATTCAGACCCCCACCCCTTCCGACTGCGATTAGTCCGTAAACAATGGAGAAAGCTCATTTACATAGCATTTCCACAGTATAAGACACAAACAACCGAAAGATGTCTGTAAGTACCCAGGAGGACATACATAGTTTACATGAGTGCCTTGTCATTTTCTGTAAGGATTTGAGTGATTTCTATTTGGTTTCTTCCAAGGGGTGATTCTTCTGTGAGACTGTATGTGGTCTGTGTTTGAGTTTTAGTTTCTTTATTACCTTTTGTGAAGTGGGCATGACACAAATTTAAGGCACATATTATGGATGCCAATGGTGCAGGCGCTAACAGCAAAGTATACAAGTGAACAAAGGTAAACCATAGTGCCTGACTGTTGTCCCTTCCTCCTCCTCCTCCTCTTCTTCTTCCTCCTCCTCCTCTTCCTCCTCTTCCTTTTCCTCCTCTTCCTTCTCCTCCTCTTCCAAATTTTCTAGAGGGTGTAGAAACAGTGGCTGCTACTGTTAGTTTTCCTTCCTGGCATTTCCTGATTTATAGAAACTGGAGCCTCTTTTAAGCATCATTTTAAGATGCTGTACAGGCTCCAAAGGCATGTCTGTAGCCTAGAGCTGAACCCTAGGTCGTTAGTTAGTGACTTTTGATTGAAGATATCACCAATATTTTCAAGAAGCATATAGAAAGCTGGTCAATTTTTAGGAAAAAAAATATATATATTAGGCTTTGTCCAACATAAACTGTGTCTTGCTTGCATATGTATGTGTGTGTGTGTATGTGTGTGTATGATGTATGTGTTCCCTTGTGTGTGGGCACCCATGCATGTGGAGAGTAGAGGTTGATGTTGGGTGTGTTCTTTATTTGCTTTTCACTTCAGTGAGGCAGTGTCTCTGGATATACCTGTAGATATTTGAATCAGCTAGTCTAGCTAGTTAGCTTGCTCTGGGGATCCTCTGTGTCTGCCTGGCCAATGCTGGGGCAACAACAGGGTTGCCGTGTCCATATGGGTATGAGTGTCTTGCCTGCATGTGTGTCTGTGCACCCATGTGTATGCCCTGTGTCCAAGAAGTGAGATAGATTCCCCACATCTGTAGAGGGGATCCCTGTGCTCTGTCCCATGGGTGCTGAGAATCAAACCTTCTCCTCCCCCAGCTCTGCCATCATTTGCAAGAACAAATACTCTTAACCACTGACCTTTGATTTAAGGGCTCTGTGGTTTACATTTATTCGCTTCTATACTTTCCAGCTCTGCCCACTCATTTTTGTTTTTGTCTTTTGTTGCTCTGATTTTGTAGGCCGGGATGTTGATGATCTGAACTCTGGACAGCAAGCACCTTATTTGCTAAGCCATCTCCCCAGCCTTTAGTCTGAACTGTGTTAAACATTTGTGTTGATATTGCTTCATTTGAAAACTAAAGTTTATTGATAATTTTATTTGATAATGTCATATGTGTATTCTGATTATTATAAGCCTCCACTCTCTTTAATCCCCCTCCCACTCCTATGGCCCTACTCTCTCCTCCCCTTCAAGTTCCCTTCCCACATTCAAGGCTTTGTTGTTTGGGGGAACCCACTGGGTTTACTCAGGACCATCCAATCCTGGGTTTGGAGCTACCAGTTGGAACCTGGCAGGATACTCAGTGGGCACAAACTTACCGAAGACAATGGCTACCCATCCCGCAGAATCCATCAGTAGCTGACAGTTCAGCAGGGAGTGGGTAGAGGCCTGTAAGCCCCGCCCCCAACCACGAGGACTGTAGCTAGATGCTATCTGGTGCAGGCCCTCATTTTTATTAAAAGCACTCATGTACTACATTTTAACTCCTTTCATCCTTCCACTAACTCGTTCATATTGAGGTCCAGCTGGATTTGCTTTGCTTCTTGACCTCCCGGGGAAACAGCCCAGGAAGCTTCCAAGTTAACTTCATTGTCTGCTTGTTGTTAGCAGGAGAAAGCCTTGTAGGTCTACAGGCAGATGGCGGTAAGAAATTAACTTGAACTTCAGCAAGGCTGAGGTTTCCATGGGAACGGTGGAAGCAGCCATACTGCCTGGCATTTGAGAGAAACAGGAAACAGGCTTGCAGCCGGCATACCAATACAAATGGCTACACTATCCCACGGCTCTTCCCACATGCCTTTAGTTTTCCCCTGCTTAAAACACTTTAACTTTAGGTAATAAGAGGAAAACCAATGACGGCTGGCCACATGTTTAATTAGGTTAACAAGAGACTATCAGGAGACAGAAACTGTAAACATTTTTCCTTGCTAAAATCTGCAAATGATTAATAAGCTTTAGTTGTCTCCAGCACAAAAGCTACATTCTTTACTAAGTAAGCTATGATGTATTTAAAGAATCATTGATTTAGTTATGCTTGCTACAAAGAATAGATATTCAAATAAGCTTGGTTCTCTTCCACCTCCAACTGCAACTAATGCAGTTTTCTCTCTTTCTTTGTGTCTGCACATGTATGTGTTTGTGTGTGAGAGTATAGGAACACTCTTGTGCAAGTCAGAGAAAAATATTTGTTATTTACTTATTTATTTGGTTTTTCTAAACAAGGTTTCTTGGTCTAACCCTGGCTGTCTTGGAACTCACTCTGTAGAGTGAGTAGACTGGCCTTGAACTCACAGAAATGCACCTGCCTCTGTACTACCACTGCCCAGACTGGAAGGATCTTGGATGTCATCCCACAGCTGCTAACTTGAGACAGGGTCTCTCTCATTTGCTGCTATGTATGCTATGTTAGCTGGCCTGAGGACTTCCGGTGGTGCTCCCATTTCCCTATAGGAATGCTGGGATCGTGGGTGGATGTGCAACTATGCCTGGCTTTTACATGGGTTCTGAGGCTCTGAACTCAGCCAATCTAGCTTGTGTGGCAAGAGCTTTGCCCATGGAGCCATCTCTCTAGCCCCCAACATGATTTTCTCTTAGAAATAAAATACGTTACTAATATTTTGTCTAAATTTCCAGCTACTCAGTTGAAGAATAAGGAATAAGCCACTCTGGAGAGCTATGTTGTCTTCTAAATTAGAGGTAGGAGAGGCTTGAGGGCTCTAGTTTAGTGGTGAGACACTGGCTTAGTGTGTGTGAAGCCTTGACTTTGAGCCCTAGTACCATAAAAGAAAAATGAAGAAAAATATAGAACAGAGTTTGAGCTCACCTGAGCTGTCATCCAGACATGGATTAACCAAATTTCTGTTTCCTCTCTCCTATCAGAATTGCCCTCCTCTAAGGCCCTGGGACAGTGAGCTGTCACAATGTCCCTGTAGCTGAATATCTCTAAGAGATATTTTACTGCTGTCTTTTGCCCCTTAGACATTCCTTTACTTGGGATTTCCCTTGTGCCTCATGGTGATGAGATGGCTGTGAGTATTTTGGGAATCTGGGTGAAGGGAAATTGAATTGGGGTTACATGAAGTATGGATGCATTTATGTGGCCATGGTTTGGGAGATTGGGTATGTTATTGCCAATGGGTCTGGGTTAGGAATAACTTCCAGGAATATCTACACCATTCATTGTGTCTGCCACTGGGTGCTGTGACAGAGAAAACCAGACTCTGTGTGGAGCTATGCCTATGCCCTTCAGTGCCTGCACCCAGGACTGGTAGGATTGGGGTCAGGGAAAGAGGAGAAGCAAGGTTGAAGTGAAACAAGGAGCTAGTCTTGGGGAAACTCTTCTCATCAGTAGACACGAGTAATCAGAAATGGAGGAATTGGTTCTTATGACTCGTTGTCAACACTGAAGCTCTTGCCTACAATAGCTGGAGAGTCAGGTATGGTGATGCGGGCCTGCAAACACAGCTATTCAGAAGGGTGAGGCAGGTGTGCCTTGAGTCCAAAACCTGTGACCGAGTTCAGTGCCAACCTGGGCAACTTAGCAAGACCCTGCTTCAAAATAAAACGCAAAGAAAACAAAAATTGGGAGTATAGTCCTGTGGTTGAGATATTACCAATCTCATGCAAGACCTTTGGCTCAGTCCTCATAACTGTATAATGAATGAATGAATGAATGAATGAACTAATGAATAAAACTATCTTGACAATGCAGTATATTACACTTTAAAAAAAGTTGTTTATTTTATTTTTATGTGGATGTGTATTTGCATGTATGTGTGTGCACCTTGTGAGTACCTGGTGCCCGGGAGGACAGAAAAGTTCTTTGGATCTCCTGAAGGGTTACGAGTGGTTGTGAGCCAACCTGTGGGGCCTAGGAACTGAGCATGGCTCCTCTTCTAGAGAAGCCAGTGGTCTTAACTGCTGGTGCATGCTTTAATTCCTATATAGAACATTTTTAATGGGAGTTGTGTGACACAAAATTTCCTCAGACCCCTATGGCTGAATTTATAACCGAATCAACACTTGACAATGATGACAGGAACATAAAACTCAGCACAGGACCACCACAAGGACATCAGTGACTACGCGGCTCAGTGAGCACTGCTGATCTAAGGAGCGTTTAAGATGGGAAACTCAGGCTGGAGAGATGGCTCAGTGGTTAAGAGCACTGGGTGCTATTCCAGAGGTCCTGAGTTCAATTCCCAGCAACCACATAGTGGCTCACAACCATCTGTAATGGAATCTGATGCCTTTTCTGTCATGCAGGTATACATGCAAATAGAACACTCAAATACATAAATAGATAAGTCTTTTTTTTTTTTTAAAAAAAAGATGGGAAACCCACAGTGACTAAACACAGCAAGCTGGACAGTCCTGAATCTAGTGGCAGGCATGGTGCTGCACACCTCTAATCCCTGAACTCCAGAAGTGGAAGCAAGAGGGCCAGATGTTCAGAAACAGCTTTTTCAGCTGACTAAGATGTGAGGAGTTTCTGCCACCCATTTCTGCAGCCATGAAGTATGTCATGCCTTCTCAAATGATGAACTTAAGCCACAAGCCAGAATAAATTCTTCTTCTCCAAGGTCCCTTCAATCAGGTCCTTGTCACATATATGAGAAAACCTAAGTAATACATACATAAAATGCAGACACATGTTGTGTGTAGGATGTGTATTTGGTCTTCAGTGTAGAGTGGTCATTGTCATCCTGCCCATCCATCCATGCACTAACAAGCAGTCATTAACTGCTAGGACTTGAGTGCCAATCTCATTTCTACACCTTGAACTACAGTACAGTGTTATACATACACTGTAGTGATAAGAAGAACACGTATATATCAGGGGCTGGAGAGCTAGCCCAGCACTTAAAAGTGTCTATTGTTCTTTGAGAGGATCTGAGAGTAATTTTGAGCAGCCGTATCACTGGCTTTGAACTTGCTATCCTCCTGCCTCAGCCTTCCAGGTTCTGGGATTATAGGTGTGTGCTGAACCACCTGGTTACATGCTACATTCTAAATGAATTTCTTAGCTTGGTGTGGGGAGGTGATTTGACCACGATCATGTATAGTCTGTCTATAAAGAGGACTGGACTTACTTTTACTTACAGTCAAAGAAGGTTCATTGCTACCTCTTGCCTCACAAACCCAGAACTCAGGTTAAGACAAGAGACTTCCTGCTTATTTCTTGTGTGGTGATGATGGAATATTTCTGAGCCATTCTTTTTTTTTTTTTTTTTTTGAAAGAGAGAGATGGAGGGGGGAGAGAGAGAGAGAGAGAGAGAGAGAGAGAGAGAGAGAGAGAGAAAGAAAGAGAGAAGTTCAATTTTAATGCTCCACGTGACACAGGCTCAGAGCATCATGTTTTAGTAGCTAAGGCAGGGTGAGGCCTTTGAACCATGACCTCTGCCCAGACCTGTCAAATGGTAGTCTGGGGATCACTTCCCTCTCTCCATGTTTTCTCATTTTGTCTCTTGAGGATCTCTGCTCCCCTATTCACAGGTCAGCTGTGAATATTATTTACATTTTGTGGAAAAACAGTATTTACAGGAGTTTTGTAGTAGGAAAATGATTCAGTTTGTCACAGTCTATAAAGTAAAATTGCTGCCCTTATATTTTATTATAAAATCATCATCATCATCGGCTTTTTCGAGACAGGGTTTCTCTGTGTAGCCCTGGTTGTCCTGGAACTCACTCTGTAGACCAGTCTGGTCTTGACTGAGAAATCCACCTGCCTCTGCCTCCTGAGTTCCAGGATTAAAGACCTGTGCTACCACCACCTGGCATAAAAAAAAAAGTTTAAATATCATGAAAATCAAAGCAATGATAATTCAAAGTACTTCTTGAAGAATTCCTTAAAGGTACTCGGTTCTATTTTTTCAATATATACCATTTTTTCACTTCTATTAAAAATATTTTTCTCACATAATATATTCTGATTATTGATTTCTGTCTTTCTACTCCTCTCAGTTCCTCCCCACTTTCCCTCCCATTCAGATGCAATCCCTTCCTGCTTCTCATCAGGAAGCAAACAGGCTTCTAAGGGATAATTGAAATAAAATAAAATGTAATCTAAGATAAAACAAAAACTAACACAGCTGAATAGGACAGAACAGAAAGAAGGGAAATAGTGTGAGAAACAGATGCAGACTTAGAGACCTACTCATTCACACACTGAGGAATCCCATCAAAATGCTAAACTAGAAGCCACAGTGTATATATACCCAAAGAGCCTGTGCAGGCCGTGTGCAGGCCGCCTCTGTCTCTGTGAATTCATGTGTGCATGGATCCTGTTGCTTTAGAGGGCCTTGTGGCCTTGCTGCCGTCGCATTCCCTCTGGCTCTTACGATCCTTCTGTTTCCTCTTCCACAGTGTTCTCTGAGCCCTGATTTAATGGAGACATCTCATTTAGGGCTGAGTGTTCTGAGGTCTCTCATTCCCTGCACATTGTCTGGCTGTGGGCTCTATATTTGTTCCCATCTGCTGCAGGAAGAAAGTTCTCTGATAGATGATAGATGAACAAGACACTGATTTATGAGTATAGTAGAATGCCGTCTTATTGGTACATTCTTTTAGTAGAACAGAAGTATTAGTTTTATCAGAGGTACCTGGGCTATCTAGTCCCTGGTTTTTAGTCACCCAAGCAGTGATGGTTATGGGTTCCATCTTGTGGAGTGGGTCTTAAGTAAAGTCAGATATTGGTTTGTGCCACCACTGAACTAGCATATTTGCAGGCAGGACACTATTGTAGATCAAAGGGTTGTAGCTGAGTTGGTATTTACACTTCTCCTTTGCAGTCTGCCAAGTACCTTCCTGTATCAAAGATGCTAGCAGGTAGGTGTGAGGCTCCAGGCAGGCACCAGACTTCTCCATGTTTAATGAGTCACATAGGTGTTGTCTTCAGCAACAGGGTATTGTTGTCAGTTTGTAGAGAGCAAACTATAGTCTTGTCAACATCCTGGGTTGTTTGGGGGCTCCCGTGGGACCTCTCTGACCTACTTTGTTGTAGTGTAAACTACCACATTATGGTGACAGGGAGAATGGTGACTAATATTGGCTCTGAGGATCAGCAAGTCTTCACCACAAAGGTAACATTGAAGTCAGTCCTTGGTGAGGAAGAAGTTCAGTAGATACTTGTTTACATCCAACCATAAATCTTCCAAATATTGAACATGCTAGAATTTAGAGGTGGTTTGTGACAACCCATGTATGTCCTAGTGGTTGTTCTGGCTTTATTTCTGTTACTGTGATGAATCATCTTTGCCAAAAGCAACTTAGGGAGAAGATGGTTTGTTTGGCTTATAATTCCATGTTACAGCTCATCCCTGACATGAAATCAAGGTAGGAACTCAAGTGGCTAGTCATATATCCACAGTCAAGAGTGGAGAGAAGTGGATGCACCCACACTGCTTACTCTCTCAGTGTTTTCCTCTAGCTTCCTTGTCTCTTACTCCTGCCTAGGGAATGGTTTTCCCCACAGTGGGCATGGTCATCCTATATCAATTAACAATCAATGCAACAACTCACAGATTTGCCCCAAAGTCAACCCGATCTAGATAATTCCTCCATTGAAGATCTTTCCTCTGGTGATTCCAGGTTGTGACAAGTTTGTAATTACAAACTATTATAGCCTTTATACCTATCTTGATATGTAATGCTACTGGTGTATTGTTATTAATCACTTATTACTAAGTGGCATCTTATAACATAGGTGCTTTATGAATAAAATTGAGACTCAAGGGCTAGAGGTGCACCCTAAACATTCAATCCAACATTGCATACACTGTCCTGGTGGTACACGCTCATAATTCTGGCACTTGGAAGACGGAGGCAGGAGGACCAGGGGTTCAAAGTTCATCTCAACTACATAATGAACTGGAGTCCAGCCTGGACCACATAAAACCCTGTTTCAAAACAAAATTGAGGGTTGAGGATATAGTTCAATCTGTAGAGCACTGGATTCAATCCTTTGCCTTGCTCAAACAGTTGCATGCTGTAATCCCAGCTCTGGGGACATGGAAGCAGAGAGATGTGAAGTTGAAGGTTATCTTTGGCTACATAGTGAATTCTGAGCCAGCCTAGGTTACTTGAGACCTTCCAAGCAGATGGGGGTGGGAGGAAGACTCAGAGAGATAACATAATGTTGTAGTTAATGTATTTGTAATGAAGGACAGGGCTGGATTTAGACTCAAATGTGGTTGTCACGAAACGTACCCCTCAACAAATGCCACAGACCAAGGGCTGCAGCTTTCCTGCTTTGAAATTACTGCCACACCGCATTGAGATCCCACAATGTTTCTAACCAATTGCTGAAAATGGCAGGGACACTAAAGGATCGGCCGTCCTTGAAATATCAGGGCTCCTTTGTCAGCTGTCTCAAGGACCTCCCGATAGACTTCTCTTCTGATCTGCCCTGCCTCTTGTGTTGAGGCAGAGTTTTATGTAGCTTATGTTGGCTTCAAACTTTCTAGATAGCCAAGAGTGGCCTTGAACTCCTAATTCTCCCGTTTCTACTCCCTGAGTTCTGGGATTATAGGTGTGCAATAGTGTGCTGGCTCCTCCCTGTTCTGAGTCAGTTGGCACATACTGACTCCCTCCGTGTTTTTGCTTGAAGACATTTTCCTAATAAGATCCTCATACGTGAAAATGCTCCTCAAAAGACCCAGACTACCACACCGACTTTGTCTGATGTTCAGATCTCTGTGCTTTAACAAGAACTAAGGATGTATCAAAGCTAAGATTCTTGGAAAGGCACATCAACTTTTGTGAGCTTGCATTAATCTGTTATATCCCAGTTATGACACTAAAACTCTGAGCAGCAAAGTTTAAAAATGGATATTTTAGACTATCAAGATGAAAAACATCTGTTTTTCAAAGGATGCCAGGAAGAAAGCGTAAATTAAGGCTACAGATGGGTCTGCAGTTAAGAACTCTTACTGCTCTATCAGAGGACAATTTGGCTGCCAGCATCCATACTGGGAAATGAGAAACCCCTGTAATTCTAGTTCCAAGGGATCCAACATCCCTGTCTGGCCCCCATAGGCACCCATGCATATATACACATGTACATATTAACATGAAAAAAATATTTTAAAAGTGAAAATTCAACACATGGAATGGGAGAAAATGTTCGTAAATCATATAATTGATGAGGGATTTGTATCCAGAATATGTTAAAAACTCTCATATCTCAAGAATAAAAGAAAAAATAATTCAATTAATAAATGCTTTTTAAAAAACCAGGCATCGTGTTGCAGACTTGTAATTCCAATATTTGAAATGCTGAGGCAGGAGGATCACCATACATTTCAGGGCAGATTGAATTATATAATGATCCATTAAAAATGAAAAAAAAAAGGTAAAGAGAAAGAAAGGAAGAACGTAAAGAAAGAAAAAAATAGACAGGTCTCCCAAGGAGATGTGTAACTGGCCAATCTTCATATGAAAAGATACTCATTGTCATTAGCTCCCAGGGAAATGCAAGTTAAAACCCACAGTCAAAGACTGAGGATGAATCTCAATTGGCAGCAAGTTGAGAAGCCTTGAATTTGATCCCCATCAAGGCATAAACCAGACATGAGGGTACACAGGCCTGTCATCTGAGTGCTCAGGAGGTGCAGGCAGGAGCGCCCTTGGCTTTACAGGGAGGTGGAGGCCACTGTGGAAACAGAGAGTCTGTCTCTGACACAAAGCAGAAAGTTACATTCTGTTTCATTTTCATATATTCTGGTATGGTTACAATAAAACTCTGGGTCTAACACAGTGAAACATGTTTCTAATACTAACACTCAAGAAGCAGACCCAGGTGGATCTCTATGACTTCCAGGCCAGCCTGGTCTACATAGTGAGTTCCAGGCCTGTAAAGGGCTATTTGGTGATACTCTGTCTCAAAAAAAAAAAAAAAAAAAAAATCTCAGCATGGTAAAGACATGGAGAGACTGGAACGGTTCTGTGATGGTGGTAGGAATGTAGACTCGGGTGGATGTAAAGGACAATTGTCTGGTAGTTTGTCAACAAGCTGAACATAAAGTCATCTTGGCAAATACACAAGAGAAAACATATTTCCATACAAACGTGTGCACATGAATATTTACAATAGCATTATTTTCAGCAAACCCAAAATGAAAACAATCCAAATGTCCAAGTCAGGAATGGATACACAGAATGAATGCTAACACAGTGTCAAAGTTTTTGGCACTAAAAAGGAATGGAGTGTGGCTGTGAGGGTTTGCACCACCCCTAGTCCCAGTTACTAAGAGACTGAGGTAGTAGCATCCCTAGGAATCCGGAAGACGTGGTGAGGTCATTATCTCTAGAATAATTTTTAAAAAGACATAAAATCGACAAAAATATTGCTATTTATACATGCTGTAACACTGCATGGATGAGTCTTAAAAATATTTCAAGAAGCCACATAAGAGAGACTATGTATTGGATGATTTTATTTGTTTGTTTGTTTGTATGTTTATTTATTGTTTTCTAAGCCATGTGGTCCTGGCTGTCCTGGAACTCACTCTGTACTCTGTAGACCAGGCTGGACTCGAACTCAGAGATCCACCTGTCTGCCTCCCGAGTGCTGGAACTAAAGGTGTGCACCACCACTGCCCAGCTTATTTATTTATTTATTTATTTATTTATTTATTTATTTATTTATTTATTTCTGCAGGGATTGACCTAGGTATGGGCATAGTGTTTTTGTACACCATGTAAAATTTATCCTTGTGTTATTCAAATGCTGATTTCTCTGCCCTCATACCTTATTTCAATTCAGACAGGGCACTGTAACTCACACCAAGAATCTCCTGCCTCGAGTTTGTATAAACAATTCTTATCAGTATAGTTTTTGCCTTGTCAATAAATGCTGATCACCCAATAGCTGGGCAGAAGAGAGAATAGGGCAGGGCATCCACCAACCAGGGGAAAAGAGAGAGTGAGGGAGGGAGTGAGGGAGGGAGGAGGAGGGAGGGGGAGGGAGGGAGGGAGGGAGGGAGGGAGGGAGAGAGAGAGAGAGAGAGAGAGAGAGAGAGAGAGACAGAGAGAGAGAGAGATAGAGAGATATCAGCCAGGAGGGATGGAGGATTTGGAGCCATGAGGAAGGGGTCTGGAGAGCGATCATGGAAACACATTTGAAGCCCAAAAAGCCAGACTGATAATAATATGCCAGTATCATGGGATGGTGGGAGGAGGTAGCCATATTAGCATAGGAGGTTAAGGTAGATTATTTAACTGTTCAGCAATTGTAGCTTGACATAAATCTTGGTTTCTCTGTGTGGTTACTGGGAACTAGCATAAGGTGAAGAAATACAGCCACTGGATTGAGTCACTGCCCACACTTATATTGAAGATAATTCTTCTACACCTGGGGCCTCGTGCATGCTAAGCTCTGTACTGAGCTGCAGCACCAACCCTTCGATGTTTTCAGGTGGGGTCTTGCTGTGTAGTCCAGTCAATATGTATCTCAGGCTATTCTCAAACGTGCAGTCCCTGTGACTTAGCCTTCTTGGTGCTGGGATTATGGATGGGCACTGTCATACTGACTTGGCCAAGAGTCTGAATACTCATTCAGATGTGCCATCTAGGTCACCGGCTTCCCTCCCCTCCACTTGACTCCATGCATGGAAGTCCATGCTGACAGTTCAATGTCAGAGTACTGCAGTTGTTTTATGAGCTCTTGTGTTTACTCTGGTGCCTTTCTTCCTGCAGTCAAGGTCCTCTTTGGACTGCATTCCCTTAACCCTTTGCCTCTAGTGGCCCTCTTGAGATCTGTGTTTGCATATCTTCCCCTCCCTCTGTTTGGGATGACAGGATACAAGGGCCTGTATTTAGCACTAACTATGGACTAAACAATTTCTGTCTTTTTGTCTTTAGTCACCATGATGTCCCTGGGTGGCTTGACCTTTTCACTTGACAGGAAGAAATTGAGGCACAAATGTAAGGCTGTCTGAACAGGAGTGGACAGGGAGCTGGGCATGCTGTTATAACAGGCCTAGAGAAAAGCTTATGGCCTTGCTTCCTCATGTCCCTGGCTTCCTCACATCAATGGGGACAGGCCTAGAATAAAGTTTGGGTTGGTCACCTGTTTGTATTGCAGTGAGAACAGTGGCTGTCTCCATTCAAATGCCATATAAGTATTTTTCAAAATT
Organism: Grammomys surdaster; assembly: GCF_004785775.1. NCBI lineage: Eukaryota > Metazoa > Chordata > Mammalia > Rodentia > Muridae > Grammomys > Grammomys surdaster. The sequence goes on from NW_021604608.1 coordinate 20,748,208, forward strand.
TATACATTAAATTTATACATTAGGTTATCTGGTTCTCAAGCAGAGAATTGTGTAATTTTAAGCCTGTTTTGGGTTCTATCTCTGTGTTATAGTGGCAGAATTGGTCCCAGACTAAATTCAGACTATCAACAGCTGCAGTAAATACCTGTCTACCTTCAGCTACCCTCAATGACCTCTTGCCAGCAGCCATCCAGAGAGATAGATCCACTGAGTTCGTGTCAATCAAGAGCATAAGACTTTTATATCGCATAAAAGTTTTGTCTGAGATTCAAATATTACATCCTGTAGGGAAACTCTTTAAGCAGGAAGGTAAACAACTCAAAGTAGCTTCAGGAAGTCCCTGAAACTGACCAGATTCACCAGGCCCTGGCCTTCCAGAGTAAACAATCAATGCTGAGTATCCTCCTCAGAAGAGTAGAGCCAAGCAACAAAGAAGACTTTCAGACAAGCTGAGCTGCAAAGAAGAATCAGACCAGACCAGCTGGCTAGAAGAAGCAGGGACCAGCAGAACTGCCTGAAAGAGGTTTAGACCAACTGAGGCACCTGGAAAGGGCACTCTCTAACCCATTGAGCTGCCTACAGGCTGTGCAGTGTGCTCCAGGTTCCCAGTTTTGTGAGCAGTCACCCATCCTGTGATGGGCTTTAGGGATACAGTTGTCTTTGAGTCCTTTCTGCAACTGTAAGTAACCTCTCACCCATATTCCTGTAAGTAGTCCCAATGAAACTCATTGTTCACCAAGTTGGACTTGGGTTGTATCTCATCTGTCACGGGATCCATCCCTGGGGTAAGTAGACATGTGGGTTGAGTCTTCCCGGGAAAGATTTTGTCCCAACACATTGAGCTTACTGAACCATAGATGAAGTAACTGAGCAAAACTAAGGGTGATTGAAAGAAGTGGGCAGGGGTGGGAAACCAGAGAGTACCAAGGGAATTTACCATTACTGGGCCTGTAGGGAGGAATGGGTCAAGAGGGGACAGGACCCAAGGAGAGGAGAGACATATGTTACTTCAGAGTGGTGGTGGCAATCAAGCCTCGTGGCCTCAGGGAGAAACCAGAATAAACACCTTCTCTGCTTTTCTCTCCTCTAGGCCTCTACCAGCATGCTTGCCTCCCACTGACAGCGCCAGGGTACTGGTGCAGCCATTTCTGGGGCACCATGAACTTATTAAAAAATCAACTGGCATCTTCTCTCCTCAACACAGGTCATCTCTTACCAGATAGTACGTTCTACAATGTCTTTTGATTCCCGTGTTTATTGTCTGCTCCCTGATGTGAGTACCTAGATTGTGAATATACAGGGGGAAAACATACAGAGAGGGGTGTCTCATATAGCTCAAGTCGGCTTGTGCAATGGATGACTTTGAATTTCTGATCTTCTGCTTACACCTAGTGAGTGCTGGGATTATAAGCTTGTACTTCCATGACATGGTGCTGGGGACAGAAAGCAGGGTCACCTGCATGCTAAGCAAGCATTCTACCAACTGAGCTATGTATCCCAGCCTGAATGTGCGTATCTGGAAGGCAAGATCTTAGAACAGTGCCTTGGTTTGGTTAGGGCTACTATGGCTGCGATGAAGCACCATGATCAAAGCAGTGTGGGAGGAAAGGGTTTACTCGGCTTACATTTCCCTATCACACCGTTCATCATCATAAAGAAATTAGGACAGGAACTCAAGCAGGGCAGGAGCTGATGCAGAGGCCATGGAAGGGTGCTGCTTGCTAGCTTGCTCTTCATAGCTTGCACAGCCTACTTTCTTACAGAACCCAGGACCACCAGCCCAGGGATGGCACCACCCACAATGGGCTGGAACATGCGTTACAGCTGTATCTTACGGAGACATTTTCTCAGTTGAGGTTCCCGCGGTTCAGATAACTCTAACATGTGTCAAGTTGATATAAAACTAGCCAGCACAAATTTTAAGAGGGTTTTTGTTTTTGTTTTATCCCTCCCTCCACCCACCCCACCCCCATCCCCAATCTGTCAGTCTTAGGTGCCTAGCTTGGTGACTGGAACATAATCGCAGCTGAATAAATCCTTTGCTGGGAGTCCCCTCCCCTCTTAACAGAAAGATCTGGTGGTTGCCTTCTGAACACTTAAGGGTGCTGGGTCCGGAGCTGCAGCTCTGGGCCTCAGGTCTGTGGCTGTGAGGGACAGCAGGTGCCAGTCAGTCCTCCAGCTCTGCCGCAGTAGTGCTGTTTCCCCGCCCAGCTTCACCCAAGGTGCAGCCCGACCTGCCGCCCCTAGGTAGCCGGCCTGAGGCGGGACAGGCGGGGTGGCCGGCCGTGTCCCTCCCACGGTCCTTGCGTGAGCCGGGGAGGGACACCCGGAGCTCCTAGCAGGTTATTTTTAGCTGGGGGAGGGGACGGAACGACGGGCCCGGGCGCCACTGGCTGAGGTGGCCACGGTGTCCTCCGGCAGTGCGCGCCGCTGTCCTCGGGGACCTGCGCTCGGTGGGGGCGGGGAAGGCGGCTGGAGAGCGCGGCGGGCGGGAAGGGGCGGAGAGCGCGCTCCTGCGGAGGAGGCTGTGCTCATCCCGGCGGCCGAGCGCTCCAGTACTCGCCGGGCTTCGCAGATGGCTTTCCCCGCTCTCGGTCTGGAAGTCCTTCAACCCCTGCAGCCCGAACCACCTCCGGAGCCTGCCTTCGCCGAGGCACAGAAGTGGATCGAGGTAGGTGCCGCCACCGGCGGGCGGCCTTGCAGGGGCGCCCGGAGCTGCTGCCCCGAGAGCAGCGACCTCAGGTCCAGCCTTCCCCCACTTTCGTGGCCAGCTTCCCCAGGTCACCCTTCGCGGCCTTCGGAAGACTGAGATTCCCCTGGCGTTGGGACCCTGGGGTGGTGGGCGTGAACAGGGGGACACTGCGGTCTAGCTGTGCGTCCAGGGGCAAGAGGCGGTCCCCTGCGCCTTCATCCCTGCTGCCTGCGGAGCTCGCAATCTCGGCTCGGTTTGCTGCCACGGGAAACGCAGTGCGAGCCTTAGCGCTGCAAAGGCGCCGGGGGCTTGAGCATCCAGAGCTCTTGCGGGACCCACATTTAGGGGTGTCCCGCTCTCTGCTCCACATTCCCTTGCCCTCTCTCTTCGCCCTTCCAGAGCAGAGTTGGCAGTGTCACCACAGAGGCTCATACCTACTCGAGCCACTTGGCTGTGTTCTGGCACCCGTTCAGGTGCAAGGCTGGCGCAGAGCACAGAGTGGGGGGAACCTGCAAGACCTAGTTGCGAGGCGATATCCGCAGACACGCTGCCCAGCTATTGGTTGTCCCAGAGACCGCAGGGTGGGCTCCAGCAGGCCGCGTACCGGGCTAGGTTGGCACATTTCTCTTCTTAAATGGCTCGGTGGAAGGCCAAGGAAATCACTGGAGCTCTCGGCTCAGTCCAGGAAGCACTCGCTGGACTGATTCATGATGTCTATCTGCAGGTGCAACTCAGTAGCCCTGCCATTCCGAAACAACCCGGTTTTTGGGTTTAGGACGTGTGGAGGGCGAGAGTGGGGGAGGTGATTTGTGATCCACTCCTGAAACTCCCATTTTAATGGACCTTTCTTATGCCGTGTAGAAGGTGAATTTGGCCAAATGGCGCGCAACCCCGTTGGCCTGATAGTTCAGAGGATGTGTGCAGCTAAATCATGACCAAGCAAGAATACGCTCCATAGTACTCAGGTGGTCACTTAGCGACCCCATCCCCACCCTCGGGACAGCCCAGGTCTCCATTGTTGTTAGGGTGATAGAACTATAGGGCTGCAGACCTAAACCTGCTGAGTTGCCTGCAGAGGCCATTGCTGGAAGGTTCTAGCCACAGGCTGCCACCTTTCAGGGTCAACTAGCTTCATGCATGCAAAAAAGCTTCTCAGAGTTTGGAGCTATCTATTTAAAAACGGAACTAAGGAAACAGACTATACGAGGCACCATTACTAAAAGCCAGGGCTGGCTTGTCTCTCATAACTACCAGATGTAACTCACTACCGGATGAGAACAAGACATTAGCCTCTTATTTTTGCTGTGAAGCTGGAAGGCTTGGAGTGTGACAGGTGTCCTCCCTGCGTTTGGGGCTCATAGGCTCACTGGAGACGTTTGTAGCCGCTGCTGGTAGTGGAGAGTTGTATGATTGTTTCTTTCAACTTCTTGAATCTTCTTGTTGGGGGGAAGGGGGGAGGAAATTAGCCTCTCTGTTTTCTCATAGGCACGTGTTTTATTCCCAGTTTCTTTAATTGATAGTAATATTGACACACATGGCCTGCTTTTAAAAGTGCATTGTGGTATAAATTCCACACAGGATAGCCTGCAAATCTGAACAGAGATGTGTGCATCTCTGTGAATTTTGGAATATGTACACATATTATTACATCTCCCTATAGATCAAGATATATAAAGCTGTTTTTTTTTCTTTCTTTCTGGTGGGATTTCAGGCTAAATATTACTTAGTGTAGAACATCAGCTTTCATCTCAGCTTGAGGAAAGGAAGGGGCAGTTTAAGAAAGCTCTAAACACAGGTTTAGAATGATTCTTGATACTTTGCCCTTTAAACCAGTCAAAGGCAGTGAAAACCCAAGTGGTGTGCGTGTGTGGCTTTAGGACCAGGCTGCCAGGCACGCTGCGTGTGCATAATTGAAGTGGCCTATCTCCTTTCCACAGCGGAGTTGGATTTCATAGAAAGGGGAGTTTCCTCTCCTAAGCCCAGGCTGGGTAAAAAGGTATTTGTGTATGTGTGTGTGCCTTGGTAGAGTACTCAACGACCCCCCCCCTTTCTTTTTCCCCTTCAGGTTCTTGAAATGTAAATGCCACGTTTGCAAACTGGGAGCCAGAGGCCATAACAGATGGTTTTGCACACAGTTGCCCAGTGAACAAAGATTCCTGGGCTAATACAGCAATAATGTGTTTCTTAGTGTGAGCCACTTCCCGTGGGGATTCTTATCAGGAGACAATCGCATCTCCCCTTAGGGGCCCATTGTCTCTGGCAACATCCTCATTGGGAGGACTTTGTTTTTCGGTTTTGTTCCACGGATGATTAAATTTCCCACAGGCCTTTTTCATTTTTATTTCTGTGCAGTCAGGAATTTTACCTTTTCAGAAAAAAAACCAAACCATTCCCTTGGGTGCAGCAGGTTAATAAACTTTGATAGTGCCCTCCATCCTTAGATCTGGGCTTCTTTGAGTTGGTCTGTCTAGAGAATTTACATTCGTAATAAGGCTCAGGGAGTTAGCTTCTGGACACAGGTTCTTAGCAAGGAATTTCACAGCCTGCAGCCTTGACTGTTTGAAGACTGGGCAGGAAATATGGCTCAGAAGTCAGGCTCCTACCTCCCCCAATGCCAGCTTCTGCTTTAGCGGCTAAAGCTGGGCTAGGTACACTGGGTAGGGACAGCTGGGTCACACTTCCAGTGTCTTTTCATAGTGGTAGGAGCAGGCTGAGTACCTTACATAGGTTTGGGGAGGGTCTTAAGGGGAGACAGCAAAGGTCAAGGATTAATTCACTATCAGCAGGCAGAGGCAAGGCTAACTTCCTATTGAATTGCATTTCTAGCTCGTTTTCCTGGGGCAGTAAGCTGTACAGTGGGCCAAGAGGCCCAGCTTCCTAGCTGGAAGTCCTTGGGTGGAGACCAGGTCGGTCACTTCTAGCTGAACGACCTTGGGCAAGCTGCTTTTCCTGTCCTTATGTTTCCAGATATTTTCTTTGAAAGATACCTCGAATTAACAACAACAACAACACAACAAAGGGATATTGTTGAAACATCTGTAAAGCAGGACATTAAACAGCATCTCACTTCGGAGGAGTGCCGCAGGATTTAATACCTGAATATATTTAAAAATACTTAGAATAGGCACAGTGGTTAAAGCATCTGCCAGGTGGGTGTGAGGATTGATGTTTAGATCCTTAGAGGCCACCATGAACCGTCATCTATATAGTTCTAGCACTGGGATCCCCATGTAAGCTGGCTTGTTAGACTAGCTCATGGCAGGGAGCTCTAGGCTCAGTTTCGAGACACTACCTCAAAGAACAATATGGGGAGTATTCCAGGAAGACTCCTGATGTCAATGTTAGGGGTCCATATATACAAGCACGTACGTGTACACATGCACTGATACCTGCGTGTGCGCACATGCACACACACACACACACAAACACACACACACAAACAACAAATCCATGCAGCATATACATGTTAAGAAAGTACTTAGAATAGCACCTAGTACTGTTTGAGTGATGGTATCCTAGTTACCATTTATACTACTGTTGCTGTTATTCTTACTATTATCATCATTGCTACCACTGTTGGTGCTATCGCTAATAGCAACCGAATCTGATGTTGTTCAGTTTTGGTTTCACTCTTTTATTATCTTATTTTATTCATTATTTATTTGTGTTTCAGAGCCAAGAGTTGGGCAAGGGGTCTCTCACTGATCTAACATCCCTAGTCTTACATTGATGTCCTGAGGCTGGCTAAGTAGCCCAGGCTGACCTTGAACACTGAGTCCTCCTGGGATTATAGGCATATACCCTAAGTGCCTGGCACTAAGCCTGAGTTTGAAAGAAATTCTTCAGAACCATAAGTTTCTGGTGTGCACACTATAATTCAGTTACCTACTGATTTCACTTCATTATATTTTAATTTAGCTATGCTTGGTTAAATCTCTAGGCAGGAACTGACACTATCTCAGTCTATTAATTCTGGACACTTGGGCTAGACATTAAGTAGCTACTGCATATTACTCTTGTTTGCTTTTAGGGTCAGAGGAGAGTCTGTGACAGCTTACCCATGAGATGACCTCACCGTCTATTAGGACTTAGAGAATTACCCCTTGATACTAGGTTGAACTTCAAACTTTAACATGTAGTTTTGTTACTAAACTCCCAAGAGAAATCTTCAGTATCTGTCCCCTTGTAGACATTCCAATCTATACATTAAACTAGAGACTGGCAAGGTGGTGGCTTATTTTGAAACTCTGTACCCCTTTCTTCTAAGCTAGCATTGATATTTTTTTGTAGGTAGATGATTCTATGCCTGGTTCTTCTCTCCCATTTATCTCTCCACTCACGACAATATTAATCTGTTCAAATCTATTTTTTTCTTTTAAGTGACAGACATTTTCTGGAGGACCAGATGTCCCTTCAGTTGGGTTCCACTTGATTTGGATTGCCAAGCCTTTAAAAGGGAGGGGTGGAAGATTTCAGCCCAACTCAGTGATCTCAATTTGAAAACTTTCTGGATCCCTTTAACTGAGTCCTAGCACGCCCCTGGGCTGGTGATGAGCAGTCTTATTTGTAACCTAAGCCATGTTTCACGTGAGTGGGGACTTCACTTTCCTAGGTCCACAGGGGATTGCTTTTTTCATTCCACTTTTTTTTTCAGATCTGACTCTGAAGATTAAATGCTCTGGTGGGGGTGGGTGGGTCTCTTCGCACCCTGATCCTGAAAGGCGCCATATGGCTTGGCAGTAAGAGAAATTTATGAGTGGCTTTGAGTTAATTTAGCATTTGGTGGCCGGTAACTATGACATTGGTGATATCATACTGTAAGTTGTATAGTCATAGTTATTCAAGTTCTCTGCCTCTGTAAGGACTCTTAATTTTTTTTTAAATTACAATGACGTTTAGGTTTGCAAATGTTTCTCCAGCTTTGCTTATGAGAGCTGAAGAAGAGACAGACAGCCTTTCTTAGCTGACTAGAGAAAGCCGATGTATGGACCAGAGCAAGCAACAGCTTTCTCACAGTGACATTTAAGTAGTCTGTCTTGTTTGTATACAAGGGCTGCTGTGACACAAAGCTGTCACGTGGTCAGAGAACAGTGAAGGCCCAGAGATTTGGGGAAAGGGGAAGTGGACAGGGAGGGGGAGCGGACTCTTCTTGCTTCAGCGTCTCCCTGGAAACTGATTGTATCAAACAAACTCTAAATGGGCAGGCAGAGCTTTGGCCACCAAGGAGGGGGGAAGGGAGGACATTTGCTTCCAGCCACCACAGCTCTGAGCACCCTGCTTCTCACTGAAAGATGACAAAGGACCCATGATGTCCACATCTGGCTTTGACTTCATGGGTGGCAGTCAGTGCTAGGTGGGACAAGGCAGCTCTGGAAGTACTGGAAATTGTGAGTTTCTTCTTTTTCTCCCATTCATTAGATGACCCTCAGACAGGAGGCAGGATGCTAAGTCTGCTAACTGCTTGGGGTTCGAAGTCATAGCTATGGAATATTTACTATGTATTGGCTTTGGGTAAATTCTTCTTTTCTCTCTTTCTTTTCCTTTTCTTTCTTTCTTTCTTTCTTTCTTTCTTTTCTTTTTTTTTTGAGACAGAGACTTTCTATGTAGCTCTAACTGACTTGGAACTTGCGATATAGACTAGACTGGTCTCGAATTCTTAGAGATCTGCCTGCTTTTTGACTCCCACCTCACCTGGCAGAACACAAAGTCTATGTTTACATAGTAAGTACTGTTGTTATCCCCACTTATAGATGAGGGAGTCGAGGCTATGACAGATTAAGGGTATTGTTCAAGAAGTAAATGGTAAATGTCAGAAGTAGGACAGTAACCTATAAGATCTTTTCTTAGATTTTACAAATATATGCCTGTATTTATTATATATTAGTATGTTGTATATACATTCATTATTAATACATATTATAAGTCTATATATTAGATATTAGTATATTTTGTAGAGGCTATGTTGTGTGTGTGTATATATATATATATACACACACCATGTATGTTAGTATACATTACATATACATACATACATATATACATATTACAAACATATTTCCAGCTATTCAAACTTTGCAGACAAGGAGACTGAGCTTCTAGGAGTTGGAAAATGCTCTCCTAATCAGCTTCATTCCACAGCCCGTAGCCATCCGATTCCTTATCTTCCCTCACTTAGGACCATGTGTCTCCTGTAAGGACTGTGCTTCACAGAGCTGAGGTCCACCTCTCATGTGCGGAGAGCATGTGGTTTCCAGAACTGCTACCCAGATGGGCCTGTTCCCTGCACTCACAGTTTTCTTCAGGACTCAGGGTTGCTCTTTTGTGGATAGGCTGCTTCCCTGGTCCCTTGTAGGTGGTGCTATTGAGACAGACAGGCTAGAGGGATCTGGCTGCTCCCCTGGCTTTGTTGCCTTCACACCTTACCTTTCAAAGGCATGAAGACAGAGTCTGAAGTGTTTCATGTCTGCTAATGGAGGTCATGCCTCTTCTTACACTTTTATCTTCAGTGCTAGGCTTTCTTGGGCATTGAGTGCACAGTCTGCAGGTGCCTGTGGCCTTTGTGAATGGAGTAGGTATAGTCTTCACATCCCCTAGCAAATTCAACTGGAAAAACTATGCCTCTGTGGTCTGTACGGTTTGTTCTTTGAATGGGATTGTATGGTGGTGTGGGGGGAGGGAGACATCTTTTCTCAGTCCTGGCATATTCCAGTGCCGGTGACACACTGACTTTTTCATCTTTGCTACCCCCCTCCCCATCTTCATCCGAGAGTTTTCTCATCTGGACAGGACTTTATCTTCGAATAGTGAAAATGTTGAATGCAACCAAGAGGCAGATCCTTTCGAGAGTGGCATGGAAGCCTCCTTGTTTTAGGGGGACCTCATCATTGTAGTGTGATCTTGATCTTCATGGATTTATTGTTGTTGTTGGTTTGTACGTATGTGTGTTTATTTTTAGATCGGTCTCTGTAACCCAAAGCTGGCTTTGAACTCGTGTCCTAGGGTCTCACCTTCTGAAGGGCTGCGTAGAACTAAGGGCATGCAGCACTCTGCCCAGCTGTTTGTTTGTTTGTTTGTTTGTTTGTTTTTTGCATAGTTCACTACTTTAAGAGTAAAAGAAAATAGGCAACGCAACGTTTGTAATTCATTTCCTTCGTTCTTAAGGCTGCGTGTACTTACATTGCAAGCAAAGGAAGGTATCTGTGTGTACTTCATGTAGAGAAGTGTAGGCTGGGAAAAGGATGACTTCAGTGCAAGTAAATGAGAAAATGAGGAGTGACTAGAACCTTACTGTAAAGTGACTGATAATTATAGCAGTAGCTGGAACGGAAGGGTTGCCAGATAATATAGAGGAAATAATAGTTCTTTTAAAGAAGAATGACATAATATTGGCAAGGCTTCCGCCAGGACGTGAGATGTTTTATCTGTCTCACTGCGCATGGTAGAATGACGTAATGGAATTCAGATCTGCTGTGGAAAGTGTCCATGTTTGCAGTGTTGAGAACAACACATCCAAGGTGATGTTCTTGTGCATTGGACCCTGACGGGTTACCTGTAGGAGCCCAAGGAGCCCCTTTGACATCAGTGACAAGGCAGGGTGACTTGGTCTTATGCCACACACCTACGCAATCCCTTGGCAGATATCTTTTTCTGCTACACTTACCTTGCCAACAAATGGCAGTGTTAGTATCTACACTGAGCTGTAAAGAATGAACTGGTAAGCTAGAAGGGAAGGCTAGCCAATACTACAGGCTGCTCAGAAGTTACTGAAGTGACCTACTGTGAGATGTAGTTTGTCCTTCTGGTCAACCTGACATGCGCGGGACAGACTCCATCATTACCTCACTACCTTTATACAGCTACATCATAGAAGACCAAGTTAGAAGCACCTTCACTTCCTTCCTTGCTTTTTGAGTAGAGGTCCAGGATTAGAAGTGCCATGGCTTTTTTTATTGCCATGTCTCAACACTTTAGAAAAATAAAACCCCGAGGCTCATTTGTGATCAAATAGTTTTAAATATGACATTAGTTAGTTGAGATGCCTGCTAGTACTCTTTTGTAAGTGTTTGTTAGTATTAAATCATGGTAAAAAAAATCAGCATGAGCTTGTGAGAGTATGATTTAAAAATTCCTTTCCTGAGAGAAATGCACTGACTTCCAATGGTAATGTGAGGCCCAGGGCCAGGACCCAGTGTTATAGGATGCAGAATGTACATAGTTCCTTCCTTCAGGAAAATCACACTGAGAGAGATTAGATTAATAATTTTCTAATTACAAGCTAGGCTGTATATTCTAAGGATGATGAGTAGATTGGATGTGGTGGTGCATTCCTATAAGCCTATAATGTTAGCATTTGGGAGGCTGAGGCAGGAGGATTGGAAATTTGGAACCAAGGTGGATTATATGGTAGGATTGCATTTCAAGATGAATAGGTGAAAATGAATGAATAAATAAATGCTGTGTGGGGATGTTCAAGGTGGAAGAATTCTTCCTATAGATGAGAGTTCTTAGGGGAGGTAAAATTTAAGCCAAGGACATTGCAAGATTCTAAGCAGGAGTTTTAGTTTGCTGCTGATTTGCAGCTTTGATTATGATTTTTTTTTTTTAAAATCTGGGGCTATAGCTAAGTGAGAGAGCACTTGTTTAGTATGAGGGAGGCCCTAGGATAAACCTCCTGTACTAACACACACACACACACACACACACACGTACACGCACACATAGTCTTAAAGTTCTATAAGTAGGGTGAAGGTCTGTGTGTGGAGAAGGACAGGGAACAAAGAGTCGTTGAATATACCTGTATGTTTCCTTTCCCTTTCTTTCTTTTGACTATATATTGAGTGCCAGACCTAGAGCTTGGTAGTCTTGGCAAGGACTCTGCCACTGAGCTGTAGCCATGGCCTCCACTAATACATCCATGGGCTACTCAGAGAGTCAGTGACATCAACCAGATCCTTTTATCCAAGTTGCAGAAAAAGTTAGAACTCATTTCCTAGGAGAAATGTCAGAGAAGACCTTGAGATTTATATAGTTCAGAATTCAGGGGTTAAAACTCTCAGGTAAAATGGAGTTTGTAGAGTCTGCCCTGTCTGTACTCAGATGTGAGAAGAAACTGGAAGAAATCTGCCTGCTTTTCTAAGTGCAAGCAGAGTAATTTTGTACACAATCTCAGGTGACAACTCACAGACACCCTCTGATTTGGGATGCTTTTTGGAAGCCCCATCAATTGTCAGCTCTCTTCTCGTGGTCCAATATGGCTGCCAGATTGCCTCGCCACATCACCTCTCCAGGAAGTGGAATGGAGGAGTGGGAACCGGAGGCTACAATTGTCCCTTGAAAGATGCTTTCTGGTAAACTCTTTCTGACACATCTGCTTTATTGTTAGTGCTCAGAACTTAAATATCATAGCTGTTGCTGGAGAAGGGGCTTTTTTCCTCCTCTTCTATCCTCGTCTTCTCCCTCTTCCTCTCCCTCCTCTTCTTCCTTCTCCTCATCAGCAGTATCATCAGTCATGTACAAAGAATCTATGTCCCAATCCTCAGAAGAAAGGAGAGAATTCCTCACTTCTCCAGGGAAAAATCCTTTAGGACCTTCAACATGACTGCCTGGGTGACATTCTCTCCAGTTGGCTAAGTTTACAAATCCCTTCCTTCCCAGTGTATACTTCCCAGTATTGCCTGGTACTTCCCAGTACCCAGAGCATTCATCTCTCAGAAAAATTGTCCTACCGTACCATAATGGATGTGTGTAGTATGGGAACTCCTCATTTGATAAGCCCCAGAGTGTCCATGGCCAAGGACCAGTTCTTCATCACAGTCCTAGTGCCTCCTCATTCATTCATTTAGCTAGGTAGGTTAGCCACATCACCCATGCCACAGAGTCTGTGCCCGGACAGCAGGAGACACTTGGTTCACACTTGGACTCTGCCGAGATAGAGAAAATAGAAGCTATTACTTCTCTTAACAGGAAGCAAAGTGTTTTTCTTCTTTTCTTTTTTTGGTTTGATTTTAAAAAGCAGTTCACCTAATTGTGGCCTGGAGACAGTCAGTGATTAGACTCTTGGAACATAATTCCATCTCGGGCCCTTTTTTTTGGCAGGTGATACCTGTTGGAGGAGTCGTTTAAAGAGTAGCCTTTCCTGTAGTTTGACCTCAGGTAGCACTCATAGAACTGAGGTTTTGGCTAGATCTGATTTACCATAAGCAGGCATGCCCCAGGATGTTTATCCTTCCTGTTCCTCACCGCTAAGCAACACTTTGGGCCCTTCCCTCACCTGCTCCAGATGGCCAGCTAGTTCTTACTTCTTAATAGGGGAGAAAGATTGGAGTATTCCTGATTGCAAGATATTCAGCATCAAAAAAAGCATGGAAGTGTGTGTGTGTGTGTCTGTGTGTTTAGCAGTTACCCGTTCATAGCTGTGACCCTTGTCACAGCCTAGTGTGACCTCAGAGAAGCAGCCCCCTCTCACCTTTCCTATGGGGAAGTGGAAAAACAAATGGCTGTGGGACTGAAGCTGTCATTGGCAGACAGATGTGGTTATTGCCTGTTTCCTAAGGGACCTTGTAAGTTGTCATATGGGAGGGGTAGGTGACAAGTGAAAGCCTGACTCATCCTGTGGTAAAAGTTGCTGGAATGTGATAAGGTACTGTGACCCAGCTAGCCCAGAGCCAGAATAAATAGTAATGATAATGAAAGCTGACCCATTCCTGGCCATTTCTCACAGGCTGGTGACAGCATAGATGCTTGAGCTAACGAGATGATAAATATAAACCTGTAACATCTGGCGCAATGTTTCTCAACCAAGCAGTTTTATGCATATTTTACAGATCGGGAAATTGGAGCACAGAAGTGTTAACTGATTTGTCACAGCTAGCAAGTTGCAGACTGGAGAGTTAAACCCCAGGCAATCTAGTTCCAGAGTTTGACCTGTGGCAGCTTTGCTTCATAAGGAGACCCCAGCCACAGTCATCAATGGCTGACCCGCCCCTCCCCCTCCAGCTCAGCCCCTCCAGGAGATGCTGTTTACTGAGCATCTCTGCAAAGCAGTGTTGGTTGCTAGGAAACAGTTCCATCTATGTGGTACCCAGGCACATTCTTTTCGAATGAAGCCCTTTGAATATTTTTGTCAGGAGAGTGGTTAGGACTTAAAGAAAAACCCCTTACAGGAGTAAACTGAACCAAGCCAATGGGTGGAGTCCTTTCTACCCTCTTCTTCACCTGCTCCTCCCCAGTCTCTCTCCTTCACTGGAATCTTACTCTGTCCTTGGATGTGGATAGTCCTGGATACAATGTAGAAATGAAATGATTATTAACAAGACAAAGAAAAGTTCATGGATTCAGCGCACTGTTGGCTTTCTGCATGTGGCATCCTGCTAAGACATGGATCGCACATACATCTGCGTGTGGCATACTGCTAAGACATGGATCACACATACATCTGTTAGCCCCTGTCCTGCTTCAAGGCTTCTTATTGCTCCTGTTTCCGTAAGTTTTAGTCCCATTGAGTTGGGAGGGCAAGTTGGTCAGGATCCTGGTGGCTCCTGAATTCTCACCTCATACCTTGCAAGCAGCCCTTTTCTTGACTTGCCCAGGGCACCCCCCAGACTGTAGCTCCCTTCTTCACCTGCCTGGTTTCATCCCTAATGTTTGAACAAATACACTGGTGTAGGATTGATTTCTGTTTGGAACGTGAATTATATGCATGTACAGTTTTCTAGGGTCTTACACGTGCGAGAGAAGTGTTCTACCACTGAGGTCTTCCCACAGCCCTTGTGTGAGCGCTTTCCAATCACTGTGAAAAAAATTCCTGGGGGAAGAAACTTAAAGGATGAAAGATTTATTCTGGCTCAGTAATTGGAAGGGTATACTCCATTATGAAGGGGAAAGCATGGCTCCCGAGATGATGTGGGGAGGGTTGGGGACGTAAGCCACAAGGCCCACCCCCAGCGACTCACCTCCACTCAAGCCCCTCCTCCTAAAACTCCTACAGCCCATCAAATCAGCTCCACCAGCTGGAGACCGAGTGTTCAAACACAGAAGGCCATGGGAAACAGTTCACACTAAAACTACAGAACACTCGACAGTTCTGCCGCCAAATAACAATATCGAGAAGCTGAACAGCCTAGAAGAGAAAGACAACCCAGACAGACAACCGTCACTCTGTGTTCTAGACACCATTAGGCTTTTGTGGGGGGCCATGAAAAGTCTGATTTCCCCAGATCTGCAGCTTTTAAATCTTCCATAATGGACCACCTTGTCTTTTCTTCTGTCCTCCCTACCTGTGTCTTTGCCTCTCTTAGTCACATTGTCTTACACTCGTCAGTATTAGAAAATAACGTCCTTTCTTCAATTCTGTCTATTCCCAGTGCTCTTGTTTTGGCTTGTGTGTTGGTCACAAAACTGGATGTTCCTATGCACATGTGGGCTCAGCTTTCACATGGCCGGATGAACCCTAGAAGCGATCTGACATAATGGGACACTGACTTTTTTCCCCCTGCTGTTTTAGAGTTGTATGAGAGATATTTGCAACTTAATTTCTTATTTCAGTTTCTATTGCATCATATGCATATTAGCAAAATTTCCCTTGAATTTGTGTGTGTGTGTCTGTTGGCATTTTTATGGTCATACAAGAAAAGTTCCACTAGAATTGTCTTTAGAGAAGTAGAAAGCCTCCTAGTTTACTTCAGGCCAGGCTGACTCAGCTGTATCAGGGACACTGGAGAGGACTGGATTCTCCCAACTGTTCCACGGGGCAGGGCTTCGTGTTCTAGCTTTCTGTAATGCCATTTGCCTGTCCTGCTCCAGCCCAAGAGGTCTGGTGAGTTCTGGCTTAGACAGGGGGAGTCCTGTCTTCACATTCTCCTTACATGCCCCAGGTAGAGAAAGGAGTCACAGGCATTATTCAAGATGTCTAGGGGAGTGGAGTCAATGAGCCTGAGCCAGTTAGAATCTACCCTGGTCTATCCCTATCAAAGGGCTGCTACTCAACAAAGAAGCAGAAAGTCTCTTAAAGGAAAATCTGGGACCCTGTGGTGGAAGAATGCAAGGAGTGGTGGAGGAAGAGACCAAGAGGACCTATTTTAGCATTTTAACTCAAACTCAACATTGTGCTCCGTAGATAGCATAATCAGTAGAGTGCTCACTGTGCAAGATGGGGACCTGAGTTTGACTCCCTGAACCTAAGTAGAAAGACAGGCAGGAAGGTGTTTGTAATCCCAAGGCCAAAAAGGTGAAGGGAAGGATCCCTGAAGCTCACGGACCAGCCTCACTTATTCAAGGCAAACCCCAAGTTATTCAGAGACCTTGCCTCAAGAAACAAGTTGGATGACATCAGAGGTTATCCTCTGGGTTCCACACATATGTGCACTTATGTGCATATACATCGTCATGTACAGGAACACATACGACACACACACACACACACACACACACACACACACACACAAAATAACAATGCTATAATATATAGGAACGTATCTTGTGGGTGGTAAGAAAGGAAGAAAATAAGACACAAAAACCTGTGGCTACTTCTTTAAGGAGAACATAGGTTTATTATCCTAGAGTGCTTTTTTAAAAAGCCACCAGTAAATTGTTTTATTTCTTTTTGGACAGGGTCTCACTATGTAGTTCAAGCCAGCCTGGAACCTGCAGTGTTCCTATATCAGCCTCCTAAGTGCTGGGATTACAGGTGTGTGCCTCCCTGCCTACCTTTATTTCTGTTTTGTGAGACTTAAAAAAAAAAAAGTCAGTTTGGAGGCAGTATCATTGAGTGTCGCGTTGGCAACCCCTTAACCCAAACACACCAGATTGGTTCCATTGGTTGTAAAAAGTAGATACAAAGTAGCACATTGATTTTAAGTGTTGATTAAGAAAACAAAAAGTCTATACCTTCGGAGCTTTGGCTCTTTTCTTCTTAGTGTTTATGAGAAAATATTTCATACCGAATTATAAGATGGCTGGTATTTTTAGAGCCTTGGTTTTGTAGAGCCAATTCCAGTGGCTGGTTTCTGTTTCTCCTTTGTAACTCACGGTCCCCAGAAACCTAGGAAGAGCAGAAGTGTTCAGTCACTCCTCATGCCAGCTCTGCCCAAGAGCTCCCCAGGCATGCAGCCTGCTAAAAGTGGACACAGCGGCTGTCGCCCACTGATCCTCTGCGTTGAGTGACCCAGATTGGCAGAGCGCAGCTGGGGCCCGACGCAGAGAGAGTCCGGGAAAGAGAAGGGTAAAAATAAAACTGGACACACAGCTTAGCTGGAGTCGGATCTGCACAAGCTGCCTGGGTACTTGGCTAGCACTTGATTAGACTTCTCCTTCAAATTGCAGTGATGATTAAAAATTATTATTTTCTAGATTTCTTAGAATTGCAGAATAGATTCATCCATCACAGCAGAGTGATTGTGCATAGGTGGGGGGTAGAGTTTTGAAAGGTGAACAGTTTCCCTTCCTGAGTTTCTTATTTATTCTACTGACATTAAGTCTGTTTTCTCCAAAGAATTTCTCCTTTGGTTGTTAATAGAGTGAAGTGAACTTTTCGTTACGGTTTTTAAAATAGTTACTTTAGCGATCTTAAAAAGAAAAGGCCCGAAAAAAAAAAAGAAAAAAAAAGAAAAAAAAAGAAAAAAAA